>NC_051446.1:11964028-11974819 GCF_001649575.2 Kryptolebias marmoratus | reverse complement strand
TCCGTCTGTCCATCCATCCATCCATCCATCCATCCGTCCGTCCGTCCGTCCGTCCGTCCGTCCGTCCATCCATCCATCCTCCATGAATCAGAGACAGAAACAGGAAAACTGGCGCAGATGTGCATCTGGGGACATGGGGGACAGAGTCGGTGCATCAAATTATGCGACTGGTCGCCACGTGTTGCTCAGGCCCGCATGGAGCCGGCTGGTTGTGACTGAGTGATGGATTCTGTTTGTTCTTCCTAAAGCGCTGTACAAGTGCAGGACATTTTTACCATCTTCTGGCTGCTTCCTTCATCTTCTCCCAGTGTGACACGCAGTCGTTTCTCTGCTTGTTTTCATCATCAAATGTAAAACATTCAGTGTCACTTCCGAGCAAGGCCTCAGTCAGAGCTCGACTGAATCTGCATGCAAACCACTTCACTTTCTGTTTTTTTTTTAGTGTCGGTACTTTTCTTTTTCACCTTGTGGCATTTGACGTTAATGTTTTATGCAGTAGTTTGCTCTGCAAGGATCGCAGCACCTTTTTTTTTTTTTTTTTTTTTGAGGTCGCTCATGTTCCTGTGTAAACAGCTTTGTCAGAAACGTGTGAAGTGAAGTGCAGTGGGTCGTGAGCCACATATCAGCCAACAGCCTGTGTGAGACGTTTAATCTCCTATCAAACGAGACTTCTGTTTAAAATAAAAAAACATGAATTTTTGTAAATTCAGCTGTACAGGAAGTGCGTTTGTGGGTCGTGGCTTTCTGCCTCCATGTTGCCGATGAAATCTTTCCACGCAGAGAAGCTCTTTTAAAGAGATGATTGTGCGCAGAGGGGAGCTAAACATGTCGGCCTGACCTCTGACCCTCTGTACCTCTGTTTATCTGCGGACGGTTAAGCAGCTTTTTTTTTTTTTAAATGCAGCTCCCTCATTTTAAGACATTTTCCCAGAAAAAAGAACAGAGACATCTATAAGCTCATGAGCTTGCCCACATACATTTAAAAAAAGGATTTTTAAAAAGCTGCGACTAACAATTACATGATTGATTGGAATAGGAAATGGAAAACGAATGATCTAATGTCCTCAAATCTGAATTGGCCCTAGGTTTGTTTGTTTGTCTTATTTGTGTCCTTGTGATGGACTGGAGACCTGTCCAGGGTGTCCTCACGACCTGCAAAGGAGAAGTGGCCAAAATAAATGGTTGGATGTACATGACCAGCTACTTTAGAGCCCCTTCTTTCCCCCTGTTAGCAGGACTGGGTTCTTGTTCATGTTCGTATTTTATTGTGCACATTTTTGGCATTTTAAAGGAACCTTTTGTTGACGCAACCAAATTTCACAAAGTCACAACTAGAAAATCAGAAATGAACATTTGGAAAAAACTAAATTATAACGAAAATAAAAACAATCAAATTTCCCCCAAAATACATGTTTTCCGTTTTGTAAAATATTGTTTTAATAAATATTGTATGTGCTTTTCTTTTACTTTAATTCATTGCATTCATTTTTTTCTCTTTTTTTGGGTCATTTCTTCTGCTGAAAATGTGTTTTCTGTTTTCAATTTTTTAACATAATTTAATGTTTTTTTTGGGTTGTGTTGAATTAATTTCGGGTACATTTTATCCTATTATTCCAGCATTTAGGCATGACAGTTTCCTTCATGATTCTTTGTCTTAGTGCCAGTACAGAAAGGTGAAAAGGTTAAAATGGGAGCCTAATTTGAAGCAACACGTTTTCGTTTTCATTTTGTTTCTCACGTGAGCAAGTTTACGTATGATGTGACACGTACAGTGTGCTTAAGGAGCTGTCTGTGTGTGTGTGTGTGTGGTCTGTGGGTGGATTGGATGCTTGCCAACACCCCCCTGCGCTCACATGAGTCGAGCAGTAACGGTGAGCATTGTAATGCCGTCATCTGTGTTAACAGGATGAAAGAGACACAACGACAAAAACTGGGTTCAGACAGACGGTTTCAGCTCGTCACGACCTCCGGCTTGTGTCTGGTTGTGGCTTTCGGAGCACATTCAGACAGATGAAGGAGCTCAGATCAAACAGTCAGCAGCAGCAAATGATTTTGTACGAGGATATGAAAAAAAAGAGAAAAGAGTGCGATACATAAAATCCAGAAAAGCCTCAGGAGTAAATTGAGGTCAGGAAAGAAGCCAAAAAAAAGGAGGTAATTGTTCCTTTGCTGTGTCTCTTGATGTAATTTTTCATTCCCCCCCAGGTTTGTTGTGGCAGATGTTTAATCATTCATTATTGTTTGTTTGTACAGACAGCAGCAGATTACAGAAACACACACACACACACACACACATATCCAACAGCAGAACGCTGCAAACAGAGAGGAAATGACCTGCTGTGTTATGACTCTGACATCTGGCAGAGACCCTGGATCATACGTAGTTCCTTTGTGGCGGGGGGCGGGGGTGNGGAGTGGAACACAGTTCACTTCTAATCTACGTGACCTACTCGTGTTTGTTGCGTCAGGGAAAAATGGCGACGTTTCGAGACTAATCTTTAGTCTGTGCTTTTAAAGAGACCCGAGGGAGCGCGTGTTCAGTTTTTATGTCCGATGAGAGGATTCAGGCCTTGCCCGCGCTACTTCAGATGTTTTCAAAAGCTGTCGTTTGCACCTCCCATCCATACACAAACAGATTTAATTTTTTTTTTTTTTTTCCGAGATTATTTCCACTGTGAGCTTTCTTTGTGTGGACTCGATAAACCGAGCTTTTCGATAAAATAATGACACCGCAACCTCTTTTGGGCACGCTCGCTTTTATTTTGTGCCCTAGAAACCAAAACAACAATGAAGCTTTTGCTGTGTTCAGTTTTTGTCAAGTTTTACGAGCTGTCTTGACAGACCTGAGCTAAACTTGAAAGCCTAAAATGGTTAAAAAAATAAACCGATCTCATTCTAAGTGGAAAATATTTCTTAAGAGAGCAATGGTTTACAGATCGTCTTGCAACAGGAGTCATTGGTGCACATATTCCTCATCGTAGTTCAGTAATTAAAATCTCCCATCCCATCCCAAATCAACTGATGATACTCAGACATGTATTGTACCAACAACATAAATCTCACAGACCAAACACTCCTAAACTGGGCAGTGATTCGCACCACAACACAAGACCTGTTTAGGTATGACTCGAGGATTCTGTAGACCTCATTCAGTTTGATGTTTCAGTAAATGCTCCAGAATAGGCTCAATACTTGGGGGCCCTAACGCAGAACCCAATGGAACAAAGCAATAGGTACTTTCAGACCACTGGGAACCAGTTCACAGCTCTTTTAACCGTTTGTTGTTGTTGTTTGTACCTGCGGTACTGTGGCGACTTGTAGTCCTCACAGATACATTCAGTTTTATTTACGCAGCACATTTAAGAACAACAATCTTGGCCTCCTTCACAAGGAGGTTACAAACAGTCAGGAAAACCATCAATAAAATATGTCCAAAAGACATCCAGAACAATAAAACACGCTAAAAGCAAAACTAAAACATTTGTTGTGTCTCTTTTAGCTTCTCCTACAGAGTAGATGCTTTCTTCCCATCAGGGACTCCCAAGTAATGTAAAAGAGTGCAATTGGTCCATACATAAATGGGCGTTGACTGGTTGAGCCAATAAAACACTTTTCCAGCACTGGCACTGTTAAAATCGTCTTTGCATCGCCAAAGTAGAAGCTGTCATCCGCTATGACGTGCACTTCTTTGAATGTGTGCAGCAAAAGAAACAGTAAGACTGATTTTGTCTTATGACTCTTGGCTCCTGTGAGCCCTTCTCCCGCACGTTTCTCCTGCTCTTCCAAAATCTGCTTTACAAAAAAAAAGACCCACAACACGTTACCCGTTAGTGTCGCCCTCTTCCTGCGAGACGTTGACGACACGCTTCCATCCAATCAGGACTCAATATGAGTCTCTCAGACCGAACAGCAGCGCAATGCCATGTAGCAGACAGCGCGGGGATTACAGCTCCTAATCCGCCTGTCATGAAAACCCAAATAGAAGAGAGAGAGAGAAAAAAAAGAGAGATCCTGATGGTGGAGCAGCGAGAAATGGCAGATGTCACAAAAAAAAAAAAACGAAATGAAAAAATGACGATAAGGATTTGGGAACACTGGAGCCTCAAAAACACGACACGGGGGTCGGAAGCAACCGCTGTCACGTGAGTCGGTTTCTGTCCCGTGTATCTGTGTGTGAGCAGTGTTTGTTGGTTGTAGTTCATGTTAATCCGGACACAAATACAGCGCGAGCATCACTACACGAGCAAAGGCCCTGAAGGTTTAAACAATTTTACTTTATCGGCTGGACGTCCTTTATTCACCATCTTTTAAGACTTGACAAAGTCCAGATTCTTAATACAAGATGACAAAATAAAGAAGAAATAAAGAAGTTTATATTGTGCTAGCAATCATTTTTAACACATATTGTGTAAATTACATGTAAACACTTGGAATACCAACAAAACAGTCATATTTTATGTTCATCATGTCATTCTAAGGTTTGTGCACAAGAATCCATTGATCTTTCCCTCCGTGATTCCACTACACAATCACCTCCTCCTAACAAATCTGTTGCATTCCTGTTTTTAGATTCTGACCTCGGGTTAGGTTTGTTCCTTTATGACTTCTTCAGGTGCCATACCTGCTTTGTAGCTGGACTCTTTTCTCAGCGGCAGTGCCTACTGTAGTAAGCTTCAAGTTCAGACACTTTGCAACAACTATGATATGTTGACATCCCAACTCACTCGTGCCATTACTAATGCCCAAGTGCGTTCTTGTGTTCTTTTAATTTTATAAATATCCATCCATCGTCTTTCCCACACAGAGCTGCTGCCCACCCAGTCGCCACAATAAAACATACAACCATTCGTATCTAGTAACAATTCAAGATTAACCTAACATGCATGTTTATTTTGTTCAAATACTACCAAAAAATAGGTTTAAACCACTTAAGCACAAGAAAAGACATTAAATGTAAATAAAAAGTGGATGTTTCCTGTAAATCTTTGCTGCAGCGTTGTGTGTGTGGGTCTACGCTGCAGCTTCTTGGGGTTTGGAAGCACTTCTCAGTTTGTCTCGAGTACCCAGAAGCCCCACAGCTGCTCGTGCTGGTTGTCTTTTTTTTCTTTTTGGTTGTTAAGAGTTGGCCGGAATCAGAGCAGTCTGAGTATCGACTCCAGCAGCGTGTGTGTGTGATGGAAGAGATTACTGTTTGGCTCATAGATTATTGGCAGGAGAAGAGAGCCTGTCGTTTCACTTCCAGCCAGGAAGTCACTGAATGATTCACAGCTGAGGGTCTTCGCTGGTAGCCTCTTATGCCTTCTCATTACACGCTCCAGTGTCCGGTTATTTGGGTGTTTAGTAATGGACTTGGCTCAAACGGTGTCTCCACAATGAAAAGAAACAGGAAATATACATTTTGACCGGCACCAAAGCTCCAGTGGCGCAACCGGTCAGCGCGCGGTACTTATAAGACAGTATCCAGCAGAGCAATGCCGAGGTTGTGAGTTCAAGCCTCACCTGGAGCAGAAACCTTTAATTGAAGAAATAAACCTTTTAAACTCATGTTCTGTAGCTATATATTGGTCATTTGTTTCTGTTTTTATTAGCTGTAAGCCGTAATCATCAAAATGAACAGAAATCTATCACTCTGTCTGTAATGATTCTATCTTATGCATGAAGTTCACTGTTTGAATTGAGTTACTGATATAAATGAACTTTTCAATGATCTTCTAATTTATTGAGATGTCCCTGTATGTTATCTGGCTGCAGTGCGTGCATAATGTTAATAGTCAGTATTTTTTTTTTTTTTCTGACAATATAGTCCAAATCTTCAGCACTGTATGCTCTTCATTAACACCGCTTACCAGTGTGCCACTGTTACGCAGCAGAAAATAGTTGGATTCTGCATTAACCTTTCAAATGACACATTATTTGACTTTGCAGGTGTTTTCTAATCCAAACTTTAAAAAAAAAAAAAACAGTATGTGTCATGGAAATGCACTCACCTTTGCTGTTAAGGTCACCTTCTAGGCTAATGGGATCCTGTACCCATTCAGAAAGAGCACTAGTGTGGGTCATGGGAATTATGCATTATCTGCTATTTCTGTGCACAATATTGTTCACAGAGAGCTGTAGACATGTTTGGAAATTACCCAAGCAGATGTCAGCCTCTGGGGCGAAGTGTAAAAACACAGTGAGAATTAGCACCTAAATACAGCTAACTAAAGACTGCAGACAGAAAGAAACATGTTTACAGTCAAGACTGTCCAGTAGCCATCTGGTAAAAGCTCTGCTAATGGAAGGATCAAAGCTAGAAACCAACTTGTGTACAAACAAAGCGGGACCAAGTCCACCAATCCGCTGGTCAGGTCATCCATCATAGCCAGTGGCCACGATCATCTTGCTGAGCCTGGGGTTGGATTTTCCAGTGGGACAAGTAGGTCGTAGTTTGGGAGTAAACGCTGATCATTCTGTGGGCATAAAGAGGAAGTTAAGTCAAAGTTGGGATAGTTCAGGCTAAGTTCAGATTTCCTAATTTCTATTGATGATGCTTAGAAAGCGAGCTCCAGTGGCGCAACCGGTCAGCGCGCGGTACTTATAAGACAGTAACCAGCTTAGTGATGCCGAGGTTGTGAGTTCGAGCCTCACCTGGAGCATCTTTTGGTTTTTACTCAAGATTGACCAGACAGCAGCATGGCTCTTTGAGCCTATGCTAAATTAGGACTGCATTTTGGTGAAGGCCCATTACTCTGATGCTGTCAGTTTCTATTGGAATATTTCTCTTAACCCTCCTAAAAGCCCTCGTAACTGAAGAGAGGAAGAGGAGCCCTTTTAACCTCGGGCCCATTTGAGCCGAAGACCACGGGAGGGTTAAAGGTTCAGTGTGCTCTACTTTGAGTATTACTGCAGCACCACGAATGTTGTACGAGGTAAAGTGCGCTTTAGGCTAATGTTTCAAGTAGCCTTGTGTTTGGTACCAGAGCGAAGAGTTCCTAAGAAGGTCGACTCAGCTTAAATATTGAAATGCATTTAAACTTTTTAAAAGGTGCATGATAAAAGGCGTTATTTGGAGTTCAGTTCTGCTGATCTTTCCTTGTTTGACTCAGTTGTTCAGCCAACCAGTACCATCCCAATCTGTGCAGCCATTGCTTTAGGTTAAATGATGAGTTGTTGCTAAGTAGGTTTATTTTGCCTAATATTAACAAATCACAGCCACAAGCAGGTATATATGAACCTAAAAACGCAAAGTTCTTCCTGGAGTTTCTTGGTTAAAATGCTTGAGTTTCTTTTCATATGTTCACAATGATGCACTTAATTGTTTTTAGAAACTTTGTGCTGGAAGCCATGTTCCTACTTCTTTTTTTGGTCTGGCTTTCAAAAACCAAAAAGGCCTCCAAATGAACCTCTTGCTTTTGGTTGTTTTTTCTTCTTCTTTTTATTCCAAATACCAAATCTTCAGCTCTTTGAATTATTAATGGAGGAGCCACTGAGAGGCTGAAGCCTTGTTGTTAATATGTGGCACCAAAAGGCAACAGAAACGTGTCACATTCGTCTCCAGTCCGTATCTGCAACAGACGACTGGCCGGACCCTAAACAGCCTGTCCAGTGTCAGCTACTTACCCAACGAATCTCGCCGTTTGAGAAATGCTTGCTCTCATGCATATGTTAGCGCGGCACTCATCTTTAACATCCTGCTCTGTGTTTTGCTGTCCAGCTGGCAGGTTTAGAAGGAGGCGCCGAGCATGGATGAGACTGGAAGCAGGACCAGCAGCCTGCAGAGGAAAAAACCGCCGTGGCTCAAACTGGACATCCCCACCATCCAGCTGACGCCGGACGACGCGCCGCCACCCAGCCAGGTGGGCTGCGCCGCTAAAGTACGAGCATGAATGGCAGAACTGTATCCATGTGAGGAGTTTCTATGAAAAAGCAGAGCTGTCGCTGATAGTTTTGTTGTGTCTGCGTGTGGGTTGCAGCCAGTGAAGCGCGTGCGCAGTGTCAGCATGCCGGGGGAGAATCCACAGACCCACACTTCTGCCTTGGAAACATCCAACAACTACCTCAAACCTCCGCCAGAGAGATTGCCGTTCATGCAGACTGTCAAGAGGTTAGACACACATCCCCACGAACGGAGACGTATTTGTAAATCTAGCTCTGCATTTTTCCATCCTTATTTTCTCCAGCTGCTAATTTTCCTTTCAATTCTGCATGCATGCTTACTAACTTACTAACTGTTTCAAACTTTCTTTTTGATCAGGCTCGAATAACCCAGCCGTTTCTTCTCTCTTGTCCTCACTCTCCTTCGACTCTGCCTTGTTTAACACCTCGTTTCCCCCTCCCCTGCCAACCCCTTACCCCAAAACGTGGACGTAGCGAGAAAAGAGTGCGCTTTGACCGCGTCAACACGGTTCCCCCAAAAGGCCAGAGGGGCCCTAGGAGGGCGTCCACCTGCCGCAGGAGGTCCTGCATCCCCAAATTACTGGCCAGGCGGCGATCGTCTATACCCAAACAGATCATCAGGTACAAGAGAGGTGGAAAGAAAAAAAAAACAGTGCTTTGGTCATAACCAGGGGTTGTCGTGGATGTTTTTGTCTCTCTTGATAGATTAAATGGATTTAAAGCAGTTTGTTTTGTGCGTGGTAGTACTCACTGAGCAAAATGTGATCAGATTTTAAGACTGTCCAAGAAAGAGCAAATACTACCTGATAACTGGTTGTCTTTATTGTTAATAGAAGGAACTTTGTACATTTTTTCCCCCCAGAAAATCTCAGTGCCACTTTTTAGCTCCCCAACAGCAGTGGTCAAGGCCAGCAAACATTAGCTCATTAGTCGACATCTGTAGCATTTTACTCATGTTTAGGCAACAAAAGTGGTGTGTTTTGGAAAACAGGATGATTTAGGGTTAAAAAATCAATATCATTGTACTGCAGAAAGCTCCTCTGTTTTCTTAGTTCTCAAGGGAGCACATCCCACAGCTGTGACATCATTGGGGTGGGGGGATAAAGTAACACTAAAGGGGTATTTTAAACATTAAAAATTGACCCTAGGTGTAGTTCAGCTGTGAGAACCGGTTGATTATTGGTCCTTCTGGTCAAAGATTTTATGGTGGTATCTCACTGCTGTGAGATTTCTCGGCGATTCAAAATTGTGAGAAAAAAATGCGAATGTTCCGATGCAGCCGTGTTTTGCACGCCCGGTCTTGGAAAATCACGTCCTTTTTTTTGTGTGTGTGTGTGTGTGTGCTCGGCTTGTGAAACTGCATTCTTGGCGGTGTACACTTTATGCCCACATCACACCCACCTCAGCTCGTTCTGTACACACCTTGGCAGCTGCCCCCATGTTTTTATGATTTAATCTTCTGGAGCACGCTTTTGAAACGACGATAGCCAGATTTTGGACTAGTGTTTCAGTAATTATTATTTGTCATCAGTGTAGGTTCTAGACCTGGACATGTTTCCAGTCCGATGAGAGGTACCCCGCAGGCGTCAAAATACAGCTTTTAATGATCTTGGGATGGGTTGGAGACGCCCAAGACACGATTCTGGTGGGTTGGAGACGCCTGCGATGAGTCCGCCTGCACGCATGGAAATTGAGAACCTGGCAAAAACATCTGTCATAAATGCTGTTTGTCAACTACAGTCCAGTAGGATGCCACCTTTAGTGCAGCTCCGGTGTTTCGAGGTAGCTGCCAGTTTTAGTTTTGGTTCCATTTGTTTTAAACTAGGATGTGTGCCACAACTAAGGCTGTGTGTTGCGCCATAAGGAGACCAGAAATGTAAAAAAAATCGCCTCAATAGTTCATAAAAACAAAACAAAACTGCAGAATAAATCACTTGTCAGATTATAAAATTTCGTCTAATCAGTTGCTTTTCCCCTTCAACACAGCAGAAAAAAACACCAATTTTAAACATTTAGTTTAGACATTTTACATTAAATAAAAGATCATCCTATGGAAAATCAGAAGAATGGATTGCTGCATCGCGGCAAGTGCCATCATTCAAAACAGGCCCATTTTTAATGAGTCGGAAGGTAACAATAAACACAGTGTCGGGAAAAAGCAAACCTCATTTTAGCATGTTTTTCCTCCTTGAAGTTTCCACCGAGGTTGCATTACTTTATAGATCTCCTTGTTTGTTCAAGCTGCAGTGTGTAACTTTGTCTATGACACGTGAAAAATGCTCTGAGTTCATCAAACTCAGTCCAGGTGGCACGCATGGTCTGAGGCAGACAAAATAATGCAATTACTCACAGATACGACGCACGTCTCTAAAGTCACATCAAAGCATGTTGAGTGGTGGTGAAATGGATGTAAATGTTTGAGCAAGGAGTCCAAACTAAGCGCTAAAATCAAGCGCTCTTACGCCTCAGCTCTCACATGTTTGCCACAAAATGATTGCCATTGAGAGCATATTTGCACGACTAATGAAGCTTTGCTGAAATGCATCCAACTCAAGAGAGTTCACAAGGTCAGTATGAATCTTTCCTGTTCAAAGTGCGTGTCTCCGGGTATCTGGGAGGACACCTTGTTGATTTGCAGGAAGATGAAAACACTTCATGAGTCACTACTCGTGTGAAGCAGCCGTTCATTTCGGCGGATCGGGCTGCAGATTTAAACGCCAAACGGTTTATTGTTTGGTCGCAGCGGCGGTGGTAATTACAGGCGTCGGGACTTTACAAGCCACTTCTTCCAGCAAGTGTTGACATAAGTGTTTGAAACTGAACGCGGAGTGCGAGCTTCGACGCACCGCTCCTCCGGCGCCTGCGTGCGGATGCGCCGATGTATCATGTCCCGGCATGTCTGCCCCCCCCCCC
>NC_051446.1:11960292-11964009 GCF_001649575.2 Kryptolebias marmoratus | reverse complement strand
CCCCCCCCCCCCCCCCCGGTGTGTATGCTGATCTTTTTTTTCTCCGTCTCTCGCTAAGCCTCTGTTTCCTGTGGCGCGCTGGTGTCTTGGAGGGAACACTGGCCAAAAATTAAAAAAAATTTAAAAAGACAAATAGACAGAAGCCTGAGAGAGAGAGAAGGGCCTCGTTGATGGTGATCTGAATGAGGGTGTTGTTCAGTTTGACAAGGACCAGACCCTCTGTCATCTGCCCTCAGCAGGTCTCATCCTTTCGCCTGGACTCTGGGACGGCGGCCAACTGCTGGGACATTCACGCACTCCCCTACGCATCCACGGCCCGAAAGAAAACTCCGCTCTGCTTGGAACAACAAGTCCAGGAAGATCCTCCCGCCTCAATCGCCTCACTTTCAGTGAGCAGGTCCAGCTGGAAGGGAACTGGAAGCCGATCTCCCTTTACACCAGGATCGTTTCGTCGAACAAGTCGGATCCCAGCCCGACTGAGAGGATCGGCTTTCGATTTTTGATTACCCGGGACCTCTCTAAGCATGACAGAGCCGTTTGACACAGTCTGGACATGAGTCGGCCCTTCTCAGTTTGTGTAAGAGCAAGGTACAGCTGGCCTGGACACCATGAAATCCCCTTATGGAACTCTGGATGTGTAATTTGCGAAGGATCAGTTGGGATTCGGCGGATCAGGGTTTTATCGCGGGTCAGGGTGTAAGTAGGGTTACCGTGTTAGTGATGCTGCCGCTGGAGTCCATTCACCTCTAGAGTAACTACCCCAGGCAGGTATGACCCAGATCCTGAACCCCTCCTGGAGGCCCCAGGACAGGTAAAGTGGCCTGCAGTAAACCAGAGCACAACTATATATATATATATATATATATATATATATATATATATATATATATATATATATATATATATATATATATATATGTTTGAACTGGCTTAGATTAATGTGAAATGAAGGATTTAGCTCAGACCAGTTTCCCTGTTTTGAACTGCTTTTAGCTTCATATATTGAACTTTAAAATATCAAATATTATATCCTACAAATTGTCATCTCCTGAAAACACAAAGCTTGCACCCCCATTTTTTAAAAAAAAGGGGGAGCAGCTGCTCCTCGCGCTCCCCTGAGCCGTATGACCATCAGTCTGACTCTCTGTGTCTGAGAGGCAGTAAATTTCCCAAAACTGTTGACCTTTTCCTTGAAATTAAAGTAGCTGCATAATTAAAATATGTACAACAGTAAAAGTGCTGCATTTAAAACAACCAAAAATCAATCATGTATTTGTCTGAAATTATTTCTTTTTTATTCAAAATATGCAGCAGATTGGAATGTGTACTTATAATATTGGATGCTTTTATTCTGAAAGCACCTTGTCCACCAACATGTACGTTTAATATTGTAGCTGAATAAGATGGATTAAATTCGGCTTTGGGGTTTTTCGTACTTTCACCACTCACACACAAAGACACAGAAAGACATGGCTACATAATGGTAAGCATATGAATATGAAATAGGACCTGCTAAGGATGAGTTGAGGGTACGACGTGTCCAAGGACCCACCAAATTTGCCTACTTTATATAAGATTTATTAGTTTATTCAAATATCTTTTTCTTTTTCTTTCGGATGTTCTCTTTTCAGGGGTCACCACAGCTACTCCTCATCCATCTAACTCCGTCCTCTGTGTCCTCTGTCCTCACTCCAACTACCTCCATGTCCTCTCTAATTGCATCCATATATCTCCTCTTTGTCTCTAACATCCTTCTACCAATATACCCACTGTCCCTCCTCTGCACATGTCCAAACCATCTCAGTCTGGCCTCTAACTTTATCTCCCAGTCCTTCAACCTGTGCTGTACCTCTGATGACCTCATTCCTAATCCTGTCCATCCTCGTCACTCCCAAGGAGAACCTCAGCATCTTCAGCTCTGCTACTTCCAGTTCTGTCTCCTGTCTTTTTGTCAGTCCCACTGTAGCTTACTTATTTAAGGTTAATATTCAGAGAAATGAAATGTAATGAAACTCTTCCTGTGAATAAAATCAGCTGATTTTTTTGAGGCGAGGCTTTTTGTCAGTAGTTACATTCAAACAACATCATCTGTTTGTTTTCCTCCTTATTTGTTCAGTTGTAGTCCGTGTTTAGCTGCTGCCCCCTCGGCCCCCTCGCTCTGTTTAAGTTTGTTATTGCAGCAGAGCAAAGTACCTGGAGGATATTTGGGCTAATGTAGGCGGTCCACCACTGTGCGGTGTGTTGTTTTTGAGTAGCTGTGAATGTTTCATTACCTTAACGTGTTGGCGACCATGGCGTGGATGCTTAGGATTAGGACAAAGAAACGTCTGGTCTGAATATCCTACCATAGTGTGACTCATGTCTTATTTTAGTTTTCCCCAACCTGTTTGCTCCTACAGAAACATTCCTCCGCCCGCCCCCGCTCAGCCTTAAAAGGCTTCTCCAGCTGGCGTTGCTCTCCACGACGAGGGTCTCGGTGTTTATTACAGAACGTTCCTCTTTTTAAACAGTCCCTTGAAGTGGGGCCTTCCTCCTGCTCGTCCTGATAGGATAACATGCAGCCAGGGTTAACATTTCAGGGAAAAGAGGGGCTTTAATGCTCATGTATTATTGTGTGAAAATGAATACGTTAAGTGGGAACACGAGGCGTCGGCTGTTGGACAAGTCGCGCATAAAGATGGATTTTAAAGACATTTTGTTTCTCGTCCAAGGAGCTTGCTCAAGACTGAGTAGTCCACATACATCTGGTGGACGTTCTAGATATTAGAAAATCAAAAGGTGATGCCACCACAGCGAACCTGCCAAGAGAAGGTCATCCACCAAAACATACGCACCGGGCCAGGAGGACATTAACAATAAAACAACCTCGATGGAGCTGGCGATGGGACCAATATAAGAGCTAGGCTTTATAGAAGAGAGACCAGGAAAAAGTCATTAATTAAAGAAAATGAAGTGAGGCTGGTTGTTTGTAAAATTGTGTGCATGTGAGATGAACAACTCCCAAAATGTTTAAAAGGTCTAAAAGTTTGGATGGCCCTTGTTTTTGTTTTTTTTTTCAGCTCGAAGTGAGAAAGTTCCTCAGATTAGCAATGAAATCTTTTCAAAACTCACAAAGAGGACCAACATTAAACAACGCCAAACGTTAAAGTAGGGAACAAAATGAAAGAATAAACCTAATGTAGACTCTCAGTCGTGCAAGACATGGCAATCTTAAAAGTTTTTATCTCAAGGGTGACTTTTTCATATTGCAGCATAGACCTTTGGACCTAGAGATGGCCAGCTACGTTCAAAACTATGTCAACTTCTAGGCTAAATTACTCATCAATCAGGAAACATAGGTAACTAATAGCTTGTATATTCTTGTTTTCAGCCTTCATTTCTTCTGAATATGGCAACATTTTCACGCCCATGATCCCTGCTCCTCTCTTTGCACTCCTTTTCTTTCTCTTGTGCTTAAAAAAAACCCAAAAAAAACACAAGAGTTGGTTTTCTAGAAACAGGCTTCTGCGTTTCTTATGGTATAAAATCTTTTTCTTTTTCCTTTAACTGGTCTTTAGCCAACTGCAAGACTGATGAGTGCTGAAGGATGCCTCACGTTAAAACAAGATTATTAGTTGATACTGAGTATGACAAAATAAAACTATGATCAATCATCATTACATTATTTTTATTACTGTAACTGATCATAGTCTGTCCTTATCTCCCCCCCCCCACCCC
>NC_051446.1:11954030-11960244 GCF_001649575.2 Kryptolebias marmoratus | reverse complement strand
CCCCACCCCCCACCCACCACCTTGCAGGGGTACAGCTGACTGGTTCGGGGTGAGCAGGGACAGCGACAGCACCCAGCGATGGCGAAGGAAGAGCCTGCAGCACTGCAGCCAGCTGTACGGGGGGCTGAAGACGCAGGTGATGAGGGAGATGGAGCTGCACAGCCAGGACAACCTGTCCTTGGCCAGCACTGAGACCCCCCCTCCCCTGTACCTCCCACCCCACCACCACCGTGGCATGCAGCGGGTAGGCCTGCGCCTCCGGGTGGGGCACAGGAGAGGGAAGGAGATGTAGACGATGTAGAGATGTGGACCCCTCACCCTTTCACTTTGGTGCTTTGCTTCTCCTCTTTGCCCTGTCGTCTCGCCCGGGTTTGATTGATGCTGCAGTAAAAATTTAAACAAGAAACTCATATCTTGGGCTCTTCAGTGCTAGAAACTTTACCTTACAAGTAGCATTCATAGAAATCCTGTAATATAATGTAGCATCGCTAGTAGCGTAAACCAATGGTTCCCAAACTTTTCAGCTTACGACCCACTAAGTAACAGTTTCAGAGGCTTGTGACCCCTAATACGACTGGCTTAAGTATACAAATCTTATCATAACCTTATTTAAAATGGGCATAATGACAATATAAAACAGTACAATACAATTCTATTTTCAATCATTTATGATAACGTTTTTTACTTTTTTAGAATATTTTTGTAAAAAATGCTATTACCAGCTTTCTTTACATTTAACTTGTTTTCTGGAGATTATCCGGGGACCCTCAGTTGATGTTTCATGACCCAAAGAGGGGTCCTGACCCCGACTTTGGGAACCACTGGTGTAAAGAATACATTGTTGTTTAAGAAAAGGTTTCTTGCAATATGCTTTCCTCCTGTGAAACTTTTAGTATGACAGCAGGCAAGGGTTCACAACCATTGTTTCAAAAAGTCTTTTTCGTCCAACTTTGCTGCCTCTAATATTCTAACTGCTCATTCTGTGACCAGCAGACCATTCGCGGAACTACTGTATGTTCGCAAAAACGTGTTAATGCCGGCTGGTTTTAAAGGAAAAAAGTCTGAACCCCAGCCACACAAACAGGGTGTTTCCATAGTTTTCCTCTGCACAATGATCATACCCAGAGATGTTTATCTCGCTTTTAGGAGAGAGCTTAACCTGAAAGGAACACAAAGGGCGTCAGCATCAAATGTCCTTGTCTCTAACGTTCACTGGAGCTTATCTTCTTCAGTATCGAGTTTAGTTGTTGTACACATAACTCCAAAAGAGGCTCAGACGTCCTAAACTGATGACAGGATCTCCCAAAACTCTCTAACGTGTCCTGGTTGGCTGCACCGCTCTAAACGACGAATGAGGTTTTGCTACAAGTAGATAAGAAAAGAGATTAAAGCAATGAAAATAAAAGGTTAAAATGAACAATATAGAATTAATTAAAACCTCTAAAACTCCAACGATAATGAAAAAAAGAAATATCCTTAAGGGAGGCATTAAAAGGTGACAGCCCATCCTAAGAGAACAGCAGGAAGTGGTTCCAATCACCTGACAATAAAAACACGAAACCCTTCACCTTCTGACACGTGAGACAACAAGTGCATACAGTACTGAGAAAATTGAAATAAACTACATGATGACGCTGGCGAGCTAACGCACCATTTTTAGGTCAGACAGTAACACTTTATAATAAAACCGTCAGCTTTAATTAGGTAAATATTGATGTCAGGACCTCTTGGAATGATGTGGTGTAAATAGGTTGCCTTAAAGAAACGGGACCTAAAAGTTAGCATCTCTTACAACTAAAAAAAAAACAACTTTGTATGGTTCTGTTGTTAATAGTGAACTTTAAATCATGATCATTTTTGCTCTTGGAAATCAAACTGTTGTGCTTTAGCAGTTCTGATGAGCTTTTATACAAAGCACCATTAGGTGGACGCATCCTCAGTGTGACTGAGGTGGTGACTTAAAAGCATCAATCTAACCTTTTTTATCCCCCAGCGGTATGTGGCATAAACAGCGAGTGTTGTTGAAACAGCATGAACACCGTGTGTGTGTGTGTGTGCAGATCGTGGACCCCCTGGCTCGGGGTCGGGCCTTCCGCACGGTGGAGGAGGTGGACGGGGTCGGCGTCCCCCAGACTCCCCTCACGCCCGGCACCGCGTCCCTCTGCTCGTTCTCCAGCTCCCGCTCCGCCCTCAACCGGCCGCCGCGACGGCGGAAGGAGTCGATCGCCGTCATGAGCCTCCGGGCCGCAGCAGCACTCATGAAGGTGCTTTTAGGACCACGCTGCACAGTTGGCCCTAAGGCACAGATTTCCTCCTCTGTCTTTTTTTTTGTCAGTGTGTATGAATTGCATTAAAGACATTTATTACTGATTCTGGGAAACCGACTCAAACACGCACGCTTTAATCTCCGTAAAAGTCTGCGTATTCATATTTGCACAGACACATTATGTAAAACATCAGCTCAGTTTGTCTTCCTGGGAATTAAACTCTGGTGGAATATGTTGCGGTAGAGTGCAGATGACGCCGTCTGTATAGGTAAGTGTAGAGGCAGTGTGTGTGTGTGTGTGGGAGGTGGGGGTTCCTCGCAGCAGATGGCTCGTGGCGATGCACGGCGGATGCTCAGAGGAGCAGAGCTAATCCTCAAATCCACCGAGGCGGCGGCCGCTGCTGCGTGGACGTCACACACCACGACTAATAACAGATGTAGTCAGAGGCTGTCATTGTCGTCTCATATAATAATGGCTGTAAAACAATATCAGTGGAGAGAATAGGCATTAAGGCTTTTTCCCTAAATCATGCCAAATGTCCACTATTTATTTCCTTTGTAAAGCTGAGCTTGGAACTTCTGCACAAACGTGGGATTTTTAGGCAGATTATAGATGGACAACTCATATGAACAATTAAGACAACTATTTGTAGTTTGTCATTTATTTATTAAATTTAATTACCTACTTTTCATTTTTTCCAGCTTGTTTTGGAAGCATCAGTTATTGTTCCTTCGGCATCTTTTTAATCTACAAAGGCCCCAATTTTCCTTCCAGATTGTTTTGATTTTAAACTTATATATATGGATGAGGATGTTCTGGCCCAGATACAGCAAACCAGACTGAAACTATGATACTACCACCACCATGCATCCCAAATAGGGAATATGATGGAGGTATTGTGTTGTATATATACATGTATATATTAGTGGTTTGGTTTTAAAATGTATGACACTAATTTCACCTATAAATTGTTTTCTATTCCCAGATATTTCTTTGTTTTTTTCCCTCGTAGATGTGTACTAGTGGACACAAATTTGGTTCATTTTATAGAAAGTGTTTTCAAACGTTTTAGCACTTCTTTAGTTTGGCTCCTACTTCTGTCATTTGTGGCTGCTGTTGATGATTATGCTGAAATGTCAACGTGTTATCGTGTTTCTTAGGGTCGAACGCTGGGCGACGGCGCTGCCGGGCGCCGGCGCCGGCGGAGTTTCATGCCTCCTAGTTTCTTTGACGAAGACACCGTGGACTTTCCCGATGAGCTGGATACTTCCTTCTTCACCAGAGTGAGACACCGCCGAGCAAACTTTAGCGTAAAAAATACTGTATATATTTTTTCAGTTGCTTTCTTGTGCTTTTTTTCTGTTTTGAACCAAACTTCAGGTGTTATTTTCAAACGCCTGCTGACATAGTTTCCATATGTGCAGGATGGCTACCAGGAAGAGCTGTCCAGCTTTGCTGATGATGTTTTTGAGACGCCGTCAGAGGCCGACCTCAAACAGCTGGATGAGAGCGCGCTGACAGGAAGCGCACTGGATAGGAGCAAACTGGAGAGGAGTCACCTCATGCTGTGGGTTCATCATTTGTTCACACGTAAACGGAGACGCGACCGTGTTTTAATGCTTGCGACGCTCCCCCCCCGATTTCCTCTCCAATCCAGGCCTTTAGAGAGAGGGTGGCGGAAAGCCAAAGATGGCTCCGTGGTCCAGGCTAAAGTTCGCCTAAGGCAGGAGGTGGTGAGTGTCAGCAGCCATCAGCAGCGGGGACAGAGAATCACAGTTCCTGTTAAAAAGCTGTTCGCTCGAGAGAAGAGGCCGTACGGGCTGGGCATGGTCGGCCGGCTGACAAACCGGACGTACCGCAAGCGCCTGGACAGCTTTGTTAAACGGCAGATTGAAGATATGGACGATCACAGGTAGGACGTCTGGTTTCTCTGATTGTCGTTTTACCTTCTTTTTAATGCACCCGTCCTAAGACAGGGTGGATTATGTTCTGGAGAAGAACTTTTTGCCCGAGCTGTAAATTGATAACTCTTGAATATAGAATGTCAAACTGCACAGATGGACATCACGGGTCAAGGATTATCCCTATTGATTTCAAGGTCATGGGGTCAAAGGTCAAAGTCACAAGTGACCCCTTTGTAAATAACGTAGTCCATGCTTTAACTCTGAAAACGTGTAATGCAGGAATGTCAAACTGCACAGCTGGACCCCACTTGTGTTACGGATGACTACTGATTGCAAGGTCAAGGGGTTAAAGGTCAAAGGGTTAAAGGTCAAGGGGTTAAAGGTCAAGGTGACCCCGTTGTGAAAAGCTTGTCCATGCTCTGACTCTGAAACCGTGTAATGTAGGAATGTCAAACTGCACAGCTGGACACGTCATATGTTATGGATGATTCCTATTGATTTCAAGGTTATGGGGACAAAGGTCAAGGTCACGAATGGCCCCTTTGTAAAAAGAACTCGTCCATGCTTTAACCCTGAAAACGTGTAACGTAGGAATGTCAAACTACACAGCTGGACCCATCGTGTCGTGGATGATCCCTGCTGATTGTAAGGTCACAGGGTCAAAGGTCAAGGCGACCCCATTCTGAAAACCTTGTCTGTGCCGCAGCTCTCCACACATGCATTCAGGGTTGCTGTGTGAAGGAATTCATGCTTTGGATTTTGATTACTCTGACAGTCGGCAGCACTTTTGTGAATTTACTGTCCCGGTAAATAAATAATAAAAACAAAACTCCTCTCGTCTTCAGGCCTTTTTTTACCTACTGGATCACATTTGTCCATCTACTCGTCACCATCCTGGCTGTCTCTATTTATGGTATTGCTCCCATCGGCTTCTCACAGCACGAAACTGTGGACTCCGTAAGTTTATGACACACTTTTTATACTGTGGTTATACAGTGAGCTGCAAAAGTATTTACCCCCTTGGCATTCCATCTGTTTTCTTGCCGTACGACTTGGAAGTTAAAAGACGTCTTTGAGGGGATTTGCACTAAATGTTATAACTTGGACAACGTAATTACCACTTTTAAGAGGCAGAACATATTTTACTATGAAGCAAATGAGAAACTGTTCATTAGCAGAGTGTTTAGGGTTCTTGTCCTGCTGGGAAGTGAACTTTGGTCTTGTCTCAAAATTTTGCAAGACTTCAAACAGGTTTTTCTGCAAAATTTCCCTGTATTTTGCTCCATCCAGCTTTCCTTTAACTCTGACCATTCCCAGTCCCTGTTGATTAAAAGCATCCTCACAGCATGATAAGAGGTGTTAAATTTGTGTCAGACGTGGTGATGAGACATTCTATCCGTCAAGGACAGAATGTCTCATCTGACCACAGCGATCTGCCTCATGTTCGTCTTTAAGCCGTGGCTTTTTCCTGGTCTCTGTTCTATAATTCCCAGCTGTGTGCAGATTATATTGGTCTTATCGTCAGCTCCATCAAGCTTATCATTGTCCTCTTGGTTGTTTTTTGATGAATGACCAAACAGAACACCCATTTGTAAGTCAATAAAACATATGAATATAGTAGTGAATACTTTTGCAAAGCACTGTGTAATCATAGGCTGGTCTGTTGTTTTTTGTTGTTTGTTTGTTTTTAATAATTTATTACTTTTTTTTTCCTTTTTAGATCTTGAGGAATAAGGGAGTTTATGAAAACGTTAAGTTTGTACAACAACAGAACTTCTGGGTGGGTCCGAGCTCTGTAAGTATTTACAACCTTCCATCTATTAACAACTATTGTTATCCCCAAAGGGTTGGGGAGAACATCTGTCAACGCTTTTAAGGGAAAATGTAAAATTTATTGTGTTGCCCTTAACTTGACTTGATCAACAAACTGCAGATGAATACGTTCATTGGGAACTTTTCTTCTGTAAATCCCATGTGAATTGAATTGTTTATGTTGCGTTCATTTTCCACAAAGGTCTCGTTTCACCAATGGGGGGGGGGGGG
>NC_051446.1:11942340-11953986 GCF_001649575.2 Kryptolebias marmoratus | reverse complement strand
GGGGGGGGGGGGGGGAACTGGTCATGTTTGTGACGTCGTTCTCACTGTCCTGCAGGAGGCGCTGATCCACCTGGGAGCCAAGTTTTCCCCTTGCATGCGTCAAGACGAGGAGATCCACAGCCTGATCCAGGAGAAGAAGGCGAGCGAGCGAGAGTCGGGCTGCTGCGTGAGGAACGACCGCTCCGGCTGCCTGCAGACGTCACAGAAGGAGTGTTCGGTCAGTGAAAACAGATTTTGCAACCTCCTCATTTTAGACATAATCAATGAAACTTTTTGTCTTGGAAATCAAAACTTCTGCCACGTGTTTTGGACTTTCAGAGTACCCTGGCAGTGTGGGTGAAGTGGCCCCAGCACCACAGTGCTCCGTATTTAAATGGTAAACTACGCAGGCACGGCGCAGTCTGCCATCAGGACCCTAGGTAACATTTAGTTTTAGAAATAGTGGCAACACAGTGACACATTCGGGTGTGCACACATGCATATCATGACTGCATTTTGACGTCTAAGAAACAGTGTTTTTGTTAAGTTGTTCGATTCCATTTTGTAGAATTTGCCAGGAGCCGGCCTCAGTTTCACCTCACGAGTGGTCGGACGATGTCACAGAGTGGCCGGTAAGTCTTAACCACAGCAGGTAAAGACACTTAGCTCATGATTTCATACTGATATATTCATTGTTAGTTACTCAGACGAGCAAAGCTACTAAAGTTTGTTTTTTAACAAGGCTTAAGGAAGAACGATGTCGTCGTTGATGCAAACAGGAAATCAGGAGTTTCCACACGGTCCAGAAAAATATGAATTTTTGACATTTTAGCATTTTCCAGATCTGGATAAGTATTTATAAAAAAGCGTATTCAGACTCTATTACTTATTGTGTTTTCAAAAACTAAATTACAATGTTTAAAGTTGCTCAAACGAACAAAATTTTAGAAATTTGTTTATTTTGCAAGTATTTAGT
The DNA here is from genome assembly GCF_001649575.2 of Kryptolebias marmoratus. Lineage (NCBI taxonomy): Eukaryota > Metazoa > Chordata > Actinopteri > Cyprinodontiformes > Rivulidae > Kryptolebias > Kryptolebias marmoratus. The sequence continues at coordinate 11,953,031 of NC_051446.1, read as the reverse complement.
CAAGTTTGCATTTTGTTGTGACAGGAATTTGAAAGATTCTCATCTAGAAAAATCTCTTCTACTACAAAGCCATGCTGTCGTAATGGATGCAGTAGCAGTTTAGCATTGTTTTGCTAAAAAATGCAAAGCTTTGCATGAAATAGATGTTGTCTGGATGGTATCCACTTTTCTGCAGTGACGGTTTCTTTCCAGATACGTAAGCTGCCCATGCTATAGGCACTAATGCACCCCCATACCATCAGAGAGGCCGCCTCTTGAACTGAGTGCTGATAAGAGGCCAGATGGTCCCTCTCTTCTTTAGCTCTGAGGACGTTTGACTTCAAAAATGGCTCAAATTTCGACAGAAAAGTCTGGAAAAGAATGGATTTCAAAAAAATATGTCGGAACCCTTGTAAATAATAATACCATTAGAGTTTATGAAGCATATTTCATTAACAAATATGACTGAAAACAACATGTCAGGGTGGCTCAGTGTTTATTGGAGCAGTGCTGATTTCTAGAAAAAGGCTAATATGATTAAATTAAAAAACCTAATATTTCAAATAGAAAGTAATCACTTTGTTTGTTGTTGCTGTTGTATTTAATAAGTGAAAATGATTCCGGTGTGGTGTTGATCCGTAGATTTGCACAAGGTACGACTTTGGGAATCACACCAACCTTCCACACATAGACTGCACCATCACAGGCCGGCCGTGCTGCATCGGGACGAAAGGACGGTAAGACCTATTTTAACGGCAGGAAAGAGAAGCAACATACTTACTTTCTGTGTGTGATGATCTTTAAGTCATTGGGTACAAGGTGAGCGGAGCCGTTTGCGTTTCAGATGTGAAATCACCTCCAGAGAGTACTGCAACTTCATGCACGGCTACTTCCACGAGGAGGCCACCCTCTGCTCACAGGTAGGACAAACTGAGCCCAAAATGTCAGCAGGTGTTGTTGAAATGCTCCAGGTGAGGATCGAACTCACAACCTCAGCATCGCTCCGCAAGCCACTGTCTTATAAGTACTGCGCGCTGACCGATTGCGCCACTGGAGCTCGTAAAGCAATGTCCACTGAAGAAAGTCTGGGTTGTACACGGGTGTGTTTGCTGAGCAATAACATTTTTTAAGCGACTTCCTCTCTCTCTCTCAGGTGGCCTGTATGGACGATGTGTGTGGACTGTTGTCTTTCCTCAATCCAGAGATCCCTGATCAGTTTTCCCGGCTGTGGCTGTCTCTGTTTCTTCATGCTGGGTGACTGAACGCTTCTTTATTAGCCACAGGATCGACAGCAACACTGTTTTTTTAAATATATGTAAAAAAATTAAAGAGAACAGTGAATTTTAATAATATGTTATATTTTTAAGTATTTGACCCTCTTTACTGTTCCAGCTTGATGATGTATTTAATTAAATTTACTTTTCCCCCCACTGCTCTACTCTCAGTACCTCATAATGATGAAGTTAAGTCAGAATGAATAAAAGGTGAATTCATTAAAAAGAAAATACTGATTTGTGGCACTTACATAAGTATTGAGGCCATTTGCAGCAAAGGTAGAAATTCTGCTCAGGGGTCCAATTCCTTTAATCTTTACTGAAATGTTTCTACAGCTTGACTGCAGTCCACTTGTTATAAAATAAATTAGACATTATTCAGAAAGGCAGACCCCTCTCTATAGAAGGCTGACAATCAGAGCAAAAACCTGAGCCATGAGGTCAAACCAGCTGCCAACACCAGCCCAACAGTGAAGCATGGTAGTGGCAGGATGATGCTGTGGGGTTTTGGTTTTTTCAGCAGTAGGGTCTGAAGAGCTCAGAGACAGGATTATTGCTGTTGAAGAGGTTTGGCACGACCAGAGCTGCGATCCAGGGACAAAGTAGCTTGGTGAGGGAGGTGACCACGAGCCTGAGGGTCACTCTGAGTTTCAGAGTTCCTGTGTGGAGATGGGACTAAGTTCCAGAAGGACATCCAGAACTGTACGCCTCCACTGACATGGGCTTTATGGCAGAGTGTCTCGACAAAAGGACTACCTAACTGTGAGGAACAAGATTCTCTGGTCTGATGCAACTGAGGCTGAAGTGCCTAAATGTTACGTCAGGATGAAAACAGGCACAGCTCAACCTCTGCCCAACACCATCCCAACAGTGAAGCATGGTAGTAGCAGCATCATGCTGTGGGGGTAAAGGGCAGGGACTAGAAGGCTAATCAGGATTGAAAAAAAAAAACTGAAGCAAAGTATAGAGATATAGGAGCAGAGAAACCTGTTCCACAGAGCTCAGGACCTCAGATTAGACCGAAGTGTCACCTTCCAACAGGACAATGAGCCAAAGCTCACAAAGAAAATGGCCTCCATCCAACCTGACTGAACTTGAGATTTACTAAGAAGAATGCCAGAAAATACCTCAATCCAGGTGTGCAAAGCTTGTTGCATCAACCTCCCCTCCCCCGAAAAACCTGGTGCTGTAACTGCTGCCAAAGGTGCTTCAACTAAACAAACATTCTGTTTTCACTTTGTCATTAGGAAGTACTGATTGTAGATTATTGGGTGAAAAAAAATGTTCATGTGAACGCTTGTAGAGTGAGGAAGCAGAAGGTGAAGTGGATCTGAAACCTTTCTGAAGCCGCTGTAGATACCATTTCCTGCCTGCATGTCCCTGCAGGATCCTGCACTGCCTGGTGTCCGTGCTGTTCCAGATGACGGTGCTGAGAGATTTAGAGAAGCTGGCCGGCTGGCTGAGAATCTCCATCATCTACATGCTGAGCGGCATCACTGGCAACCTGGCCTCGGCCATATTCCTGCCGTACAGAGCAGAGGTACAGCAGTCTGTAAACCGGCTGGCGTCGGTACGTTTAACGGGTCTGTTTAAACCGTGTGCGGTCCTTGCTCCAGGTGGGCCCGGCGGGCAGCCAGTTCGGCATCCTGTCCTGTCTGTTCGTGGAGCTGTTTCAGAGCTGGTGGATCCTCGAGCGGCCGTGGCGAGCGTTCGCGAAACTCTCCACCATCTCCGTCTTCTTCTTTTCCTTCGGCCTGCTTCCCTGGATCGACAACTTCGCTCACGTCTGCGGCTTCGTGTCGGGATTCTTCCTCTCCTTCGCCTTCCTGCCGTACATCAGGTAGGTGAAGGAACACAAGCAGTTGTCCCTGAGCGCGTAAGGATCACGGACAGTTTGTAACTTTATTTCCATTCGTTTTGTTTAAAACCTCCAGCTTCGGGCACTCTGACATGTACAGAAAGCGACTCCAGATCTGCGGCTTCCTGCTGATCTTTCTGGGCCTCCTCTCCACTCTGGCCGTCCTCTTCTACGTGTACCCCGTGAAGTGCGACTGGTGCGAGTACCTCACCTGCATCCCGATAACGGACAAGTTCTGTGAGAAATATGACCTAAACGCACACCTCCAATGAAGACCTGTCGCCGCGACGTCAGAGCTGGCACGTCCGTTCTGCCGTGGGAGGGTGGAAGTCGAAGACTGGACGTGGACAGCTTGTCTCTGAGCAGGAGCACTTCTGCTGGAGCAACAAACAGCACGTCAGGATGCGTACGAACCTCTCTCCGGATGTATTCGAATAACAAGGGAGAGCCCATTATGAAGAAAGCCTGTGCAGGAAGGACGTTTAAGCATTCATTTGCGCAGGAACAAATAGATTTAAAAAATGAAGTCTGCTGAAAAGAAATGCTGACTGATTGTGTGTAATCGATCCCGTAGCACACGCTGCACTGGACGACAGTGCTTTCTGTCAAACTCTTTACTTTTCTAGTAAACCTGGCTTCACATCACCCCTCAGTGGCCAAAAGGGACATTGCAGCTTCAGAAGAGATGATGGATTTAAAATTTTTAAAAACGCTTAAATGTGCCTTAAAAACACTCACAACCACTCAGATTGCGGCATGTATTTGTAAAAAGAAAAACAGTTGAAATACTTTCGTAAAAACGTTTTTTACTGCAGTATTTAGTGGCTGAACTGTGTCTTCATCAGTTTACTGCTTTAAAAAACTCGTCAGCCTTTTGGTACACGTCAATCCCAAATGACTTATTTTTTTACATTCGTCCTGTAAATAAAATAACACTTGAAGGATAGCCTGTGTGATTGTGAAGAGAACGGAAGACTTCGACATGTGTACGTGTGCTTTTCCATTAAAGCTGGTAGCGTTTTAGCTACTTTACGATAAAACAAAGCAACGTCTGTTGGTGTTCCTGCCTGTTCACAGAGAGGAGCCTTTAATGTCAAAAGTCCGTTTGGGTCAAAGGTCAATTCAGTTTATTTATACAACGCCAAGTCACAACAAAAGTCATCTCAGGGCACTGTACAAGAACATTCACGTACGTTATAAAGAGAAAGTCCAGCTTTTCGTGGAACCAAAATCAATTTCTTCTCCTCCTTTCTCTCTGATTGGTTAATTAAGCTAAACAAACGTTGGAGGTTAAACCAATATATAAACTCCTGTCTTCGGCTTCATAAACTCTCCTCACTGTTTGGTTTGGGGTCAACAACATTTCATCAGTCTGGGTCAAGAACAGTCAAACGTATCACTCAGCACTTCAAATATTCTTCCTGTTCCTCTCGTGTGTTTGAAGGGTCATTGCAAAGCACAGCCTCGTTTTCTCTGGTGGACTCCCATGTGTCTGTTTAAGTGCGACTCTCTGATTTAGAAAGTTTCCAGTTTTTAGACGTTTACAATAAATAGTTTGGCTATCTGAAATTCAGTCACCGGACATCATGATCTCAGTCAGAGATCTTCATGGCTGGTGCTGAGGCTGAGGTCTACACTTAACAGCTTCCCTACAGACAACATGCTTCACTTATGCGAAGGTGCTTGTTAGATAGCAGCAACGGGCTCCAAAACTTTGCCTTTTGTGGGGTTGAGATACTCTCATGGCTTCACGGCAAGTTGTGGTGTGGTGTGATCGAAGCCTAAATGGCAAACTCAGATTTTATATTTCACATTAAAGACATTAAATGGGGCCTGGATGTGCAGATGCCGATCAAACTGTTTTTTTTTTACTGTACATTATACTTCAGGCACACATCAATTCAATTTTCCTGCAGAAGGATAAAGAAACATGCTCAAGGTGAGGCTCGAACTAACAACTTCAGCATCACTCCGTACAAGTTACTGTCTTATTAGTACCACGCGCTGACCGATTGTGCCACTGGAGCTCTGTTTCAGCTGCTGCAAGACTGAAACTCAGCATCCAGATTTGAATCCTGGATTAATTCTTAGGAGGAGTTACTAAAACATTAAACCCATGGTGTCCAGTCCTGGACCTGGAGGGCCACTATCCTGCATGTTTTAGATGTTTCCCTGCTCTTCAGCAGGTCTTCAAGTTCTGCAGAATTTTGTTAATCACTCAGTCATTCATATCAGGTGAGTCAAAGCAGAGAAACACCTAAAACATGCAGGAGAGTGATCCTCCAGGACCAGGATTGGACCCCACTGCACTAGACGACCTCAAGACATGTGAGCTCCATCAGTGACTTTTATCGATCTACTTTTGATTCCCATATTGGTTTTCAAACTTCACTAAATAAAGATATTTCTGGCTATAGAGCTGATTGTTGCTAATTCCCAGTAACGATTTTGATTCTGTGTTCCACCCTCAAACTTCTGTCACAAACTTAATGGTTGTGATATTCGTCTTCTTAAAAATTGATTATAAGTGTTGGATATGAATAGAATATTCCAGATTACCGAAGATGAATAAAAGAGAGAGAAAAAGAACTGTGTGTCCATAATTGTCCCTCCAGGCTGTAACTGCAGCAGTTGGAGCCTCTGATGACTGAATTTGAGTTTATTCTTCATGGAAAAACTGCTCCAGTTGGATGGATGGATGGATGGACTCCAGGGGATCCAATTCATGTTCCCAAGGAGCCAACAAAAAACCTAATAAAGGGCCAACAGTTTTTTCAAGATTCTCTTGAAAAAATAAATGAAATTTCCATGTTTTTCAGATTTTGATATGTCAAAGTAGTCATACAGAAATATGAAATGAACTTTTATCAGTATAACTTATTTATCAGTCAGAACACAAACTTTACTGGAATTTCTTCTTTAAATAAGAGACTTTTATTCATTTCTTAGGTCTTCCTTTTTGTCACCAGTTCTTTTTAACTGATTTCTAATGAAAATAGCACAGAAACAGTGTTATGATAGTAACAAATATATATATATTTATAGATTTTAATTTGAGTTTTTGCAAAATCGACCTGCAAGAAAGTCTTTTCAAGTCAGGTTTTCGTTTAACCATGTTACATTTTCAGTTTTTTGGGTTAAAGCTTTTGTACAGGACTTTAAAGACAGATGCTCCAGGTGAGGTTTGAACTCACAACCTCGGCATTGCTTCAACAAGACTGTCTTATAAGTACCGTGCGCTGACCGATTGTGCCACTGGAGCTCTGATTATCTGCTAATAATCATAATAATAATCTGACTGTGAATGCTGTTCTTGGTACGTCCTTCGGAGTTGCCTGTGTAAATAATATAAATACATGCAAAAGAAATTGTTAAATTTCCTCTAAGACACTGAGTTTCAGTTAAAGAGCAACTCATTTTATGAGGAAACACTGTTTCTTTTCTTATCTCAGAACAAGATGGAAGGAAGTGGGAGCAGGTCTGAGTGTGTATCTTAAAAACCTATTTGGATTTATAACAACTAATAAAGGCTGTATTTAAGATGTGATTCTCACCATTTTGACTTAAAGTTACCAAATATAATAATGTTCTGTTTGACTCATGAAATAGCAATTTGAGAAGCTCAAAGCAGGTGGCTTATATTTACGAATAAAAATAAATAAAACCTGTCCAATTTTCTTCTGACACAATGTATAAAATTAACTCTTTTTTTCTATCTGTATTCTACAGTACCTATAGAAAAATGATGTTGGTTATGTTTGTCTTTGTGCAGCCCCTAGATGGCAGCCAATGATAACAAACCTGCACGCTGAGTCCGGCACAAAATGTAACCAGTTTCCCATTTATAACGTGAAACCTGAATTACAGCAATAAACGACGTGGTGTTCTTTGGGATTTGAATGTCATTAATTTAAGCGGAGTGTTTGTAAGCATGCAGAGCTCTTAACGGAGCCACAAGGCTGCCGTGGTGTTGAAGCGTTCCTTCCCTTTGAGCACGCACACAGTGATATCCACATGGAAATACATGGCACAAGCATAATTGCTTTGGCATTCATTAATTCTTGATTCTAATAAGGGGGTACTTCTATTAGTGAGGACCTGAGAGGCCAGACAGCACAAACACAGAAAATCCTGCTTCTGTTCCATCAAGATCATTTAATATTGTTGTCATATAGAAGAGCAGCTGATTACTATAAGTTCAATAAGTTGAAGAATAATTACCGTTTCATATAAGATTTATTGACCTTCATAACTTTAGTGTTTCATTACAAATAAATAAAAAATCCAGCTTTTACATGTGATTCAAGTTTCCATCGTATTACTATCAATCGCATGCCGATGATGCAGTTCCCCCTTTTTTTCCTCCATATGCACAGATGTAAAATGAGAGAATGAGGGAGCGATGGAGACCTTTACCACGGCAAGTGGACGATATTGAATATCAAACAATTTGACATTTGGCTCATCAGGTTACATAAGGTCAGCAGGAATTATTCTGGAGCTTTTCTGGTGACCTTTTCAAGGTCTTGTCACTCCGGTGTTGGACAACCTAAAGTATAACGCCCAAGTCGACCAATCAGAAACAGGGAGAATGGGAGCTAAATACTAATAACAGGCTAATGTAGAGAAGAAAAGTAACTCATTACATTTACTTGCATTACAGCGGTTGTGTTTTTTTACTTGGCAGAGCCTAGGTCTGTTAAGGTCTTCTTAGTGAACATGATTGACTGCAACTGGTACTTTCTTTTTTTTGACAGCAGAAAACCTGATTTTTTAACCCTCCTGAAACTCTCAAAAGAGAAAGAGATAGAGGTAGAGAAGCCCTTGTAATTTTGAGTCAATTTGACCCGAACGCCAGGGCAGGGTTAACAGCACTCATTAGATTAACCAATACTCAGAACAATGGGTGAGCTGAGGAAGTTTTTTGAAGCCATTTCTAAGCAACTTCAGACGCCTTCACCAGCTCAAGTAGTTGTACATAAGTGAAATTATTCAGATGTATGACCACTTTGGTTTTGAATTAGACCTTTAAACTGTGGCCCTGAGATGAAAGGAAATTGGTTAGGCTGTTCAGGAACCTGCCAAGAACTGTAAACTGCGGAAACGCCAGCATCATCATCCACAGTGACGTGAGTTTTACCATAAGTGATGCCTTCAAGTTCAACTGAAATTTGCAGCTTGACAAACCAAAAATGGTCAGATGAGACAAAAGTTGGGCTATCTGGATAAAATGGCAAGAAGTACATTTGGAGGAGTCAAGGCGAGGCTTTCAAACACCAAACCAACTATCAAGCATGGTGGTGGTAGCACCATGGTGTGGTACTGGTGCATTTCACAAAGTGGATCGAATAATAAAGGAGGTCTACCTCCAAATTCTTCCAACTTCACTTCAAATCAAACTAGACAGTGTGGGTGATCCAGCAAGACAATGATCCTGAACGCATCAGAGCTGGTTTCTGATTGGATAAAACAGCCTAACATTAAGCTTCTGGAATGGCCTTCCCAAAGCCCTGACCTCAACCCTATTATAAATTTGTAAACCTTTCCTAAAAGCTGCATTTGTGCCTGGAAAGTTAAATGAACCAACGCTACCAATTCTGCCAAAAAAGAGCGGTCAAATGTCCAGCCAGTCTTAAACCAGAAGCTTAAAGATGGCTACAAAACGTAGCATGTAGTTGAGGTGCAACTTGCTAAGGGACATTTGTATGTAAGTATCCAGGGGCTTTTGTATGTTGCATAAAAGAAAGATTCAAATAAATCATCAAAGCCCAACGTTTATTTGACATTCATGGCCTTGATGTTTGGATATAAAACTTGGACAGCAACTGTACTTACATTTTCTTGCATTATTTTTTTAAGCTCTGAGCAGGCTGTGGTGTATTGTAAAACAGGAAGAGCAGCAGATTTATGTCCACAGTTCTTCATATAGGGGAACAGAAGACAAGAAGGCAAGAAGGCAGGCAGCAACAGGGCACCTCAAACTGCTTCAAACATTTAGACAGTTAAAAACATTGTGCAAAAGAACAATAAAAGCTTATAGAAACATAAAAATTTTGCATTACATAGAGAGAACATTTCACAAAATTAAAAGTTAGAAGCAAGCTCTGAATAAGAGCTGGAATAAAAGATAATGCAATATAAAATACAGCAAAAAAAAAAAAAAGATTCCTTGCTATGATCAAAGGCAGCAGTGGACAGTGCCACCTTCATACAGGCTACGTGGCCTAATGGATAAGGCGTCTGACTTCGGATCAGAAGATTGAGGGTTCGAGTCCCTTCGTGGTCACTTTTAGGCACTCAGTTCCTAACCCAGGTGCTGGGAAACGTCAAATTGGGAGCATTTCATAATTCTATGGGCAAATACAGCCAAGACAACATATAGCACCTTCTTTCAGCCTCAGTAGGAGCGGTCTGGCAGTTACTTACAGATACTCTGTGCTTAAATGTTGAATGCAGCTTCTCCATGCTTGGTTCTAACTCTGTGGACACAGAGCAGATTTGATCCTGACGACCTCAGAGGTCATTATGGTTTATAGTGCAGCTGAAGATCAGAGAGGTATTTTGGACCCAGATCGTTTGTAAACCAGCCACAAGCTGTTAAAATCAATTCTCCGAGCAACAGGAAGTCAGTGTAAAGACCTCAGAGCTGGACTAATGTGATCAGCTCTCTTGGTCTCTGTGAAAGCACAATCATTGTAAAGTAAAAAAAGAAATAAGATGGAACTTTGCAGTTACTCCTTGTATGTAGAATGCACTTCCTGTTCATGACTCTTCTTCTTGTGCCATTCCTGCTATTTAAAGGTAGTTTGTCATGAGCGATGTCTACTGTTTAGAAGAACTGCAGTGAGTGACACATCTGAAGCGGCGTTATAAAGGCCAACTCTGCTCTCTTGCCGTGACAGTTCACTCACGTCATCCAGCAGTTTAATCAGACCTTCAGGAGATCTCGGCCATTTCACAAATTTCTATTAGACTGGGCTATTTTTAATCTCTGGCGCCAAGGTCTAATGCGTCTGCGTTTTTGTTAATGCTCACCTGCTGGTCACTAAAACCGTCTGCTGTTTGAGGCTAAATGGGTAGTGCAGAGACAGCTGTGGGCTGCTGGTCAGAGAAATGGGTAAAGGTAAAGCTAAAAAAAAGCAGAACAGAGAATCGTCACAAACCATCGTTTCTAGGTGGCATGTTTCATATTGTACACGATCCACTGTCATCTGCCTTTTGTCTCTTTTGTTCTCACCATAAAATTTTGTGGGGGAGCTAACAGTGACAAATTAATGACCCCATCCGCACAGAAACTCTGAAAATCATCTCGGAGCTCATCTTAATTTGTCAGATCATGGCTGATTAATCGAAGCAGCATGGAAAGCTATTAAACCCCGTCTCCCCACTCCTCGTTGTCACCTGTGAGTATCTCTCCCTCGTATTCCCACCTTCTCAAATCCCCCCAAACCCTCCTCACTTACCCGTTCTCCTCTTAAACTCATCCTGTCACGTTCACCTCCTCCTGATATTAATTTCATGCATCCCTGTTTCCATCACTCTCTCATCATTTGGTTTGTCCTCATCCGCCCCTCCCGCCC
>NC_051446.1:11919011-11942309 GCF_001649575.2 Kryptolebias marmoratus | reverse complement strand
GCCCCCTGCAACCCCCAGCCCCCCATCAAGGCTCCTATAGAGATGGTAATGCAACATGAAGAGGATGGTATCCACGAGCATCAAACGAGACGACGTTAAGGCCTCAGTGGGTTTCCCTTTGTCCTCGAGTGCAATCTGTTGGAGCTTTGCTAACACACACACACACACATGCTTGTATTCATACTATTTCGGGGCCTGCTGTGCCACAGAGGTCCGCAGTTTACACTCCAGCCTGATAGGTGGCGATAATGTGCTGGCTCGTCAACTGTCTAGTCAAAAGACAAGAAAAAGAAAAGGGTTTGAGCAATTTCTCATCAGGAATTTGGCACAGTTTTTGCATCCTTGTGTGATGAATTGTACAACTATCATCAATAATCTCTTCATGAAGTATTTCTTGTTTTTCTGCCTCTGGTTGTGGTTTGACCCTCAGGCCCCGTCCACACAGTGGTACAGTGGTTTGGGAATACTCAAAAGCTTTTTTATTGTTTCAGCCTTGAGTCGACACAGAAATAGCATTTTCAGAGGCCTAAATCAATCCAAATTTGAAACTGGCTTGCAGAGTGAAAAAGTCTTGAAATGCCACTGTTGCGTTTTTGCGTGTTGCAGCTGCCAGTTGCTCAACTACAACAAAACCAGAAGACCATGGTGGACCCTCGTGGACAGGTACAGATGACATCACAAAATTGACACAGACCTGGTGATCGAGAGGACAAGAAAGGTCGAATTTAGTCTAAGAGACGCTGAAGATGACTCTTTTCTTCTCCTCTTGCTCAACTCGTCTTCTAATAATTGATTGTCTTCAGATAGATAGATGGATGGATGGATAGATAGATAGATAGATAGATAGATAGATAGATAGATAGATAGATAGATAGATAGATAGATAGATAGATAGATAGATAGTCTGTGTGGAAAGGCGACCCTGAAATGGGACCCTGACAGCTGGCCAACAGGTGGTCACTGACAGACCTTCTCTATTCATTGTGCCTGAAACAACGACAAACACACACATACATGTAATACACACAGACACACAGACTCAGCACCCTGGCTGTCAGGTGAAGGAAACCAACCAAGAGAAGGGGGTTGTATTTATGTGCATGTGTGACAGTGTGTGTGGGGTGAGGGTGGGAGGTTGTTAAGGTAGTCCTGGTGCACACCTGCCTGTCGTAGATCCCATCTATGGCAGAGTTGATGGAGAGTAATATTATAGCAGCCCCCAACCTTCACCCCAAATTGGTCCTATACGCCACCTGGACACCTGCCTGTGTGTGTGTTTAAGTGTTCAGCAGACATTTTCCCCTTCTGTCTTTTTATCTGCTTTTAAGTTCCCAAACAGCAGAAAGGTTCAGGTTTATCAGCAACATCAAACTGAGTTTGGTTCCATTGTTTTTGTCCGCCACCAAAGGTGAAAGGGTCACGATGATTTTGCCCGTGTGTTTGTGTGAGGGTGTTAGTCTGTTAGCAAAATGTCTCATGAACCACTGCTAGATTATCGTGAAAAATCATTAAATGCACAACTAATTACCTTTGGGAGTCAATACAATTCAATATGGCCTTCAGTAAAAACAAAAATGGCTATAACTCGGTCAGTTTTACATAAACTGAGTTAAATTTGTTGAGTTTGTAGCTGAGACTCATCCCCAATTTATACTCCAAGTTACCTGATCCCACAAGATCTGTTTTTTTTTAAACTATGCCCCTAATTATTGGCATCAATTAGGTCTGCCTTTAAGCAAAAATATATAATGAATCACTTTACGGATTTAAATGAAACTTTCAGAAAGTAATAGTTGGATATACTGCTAATTAACTTTTAGCATCAACCCACTTCAAAATGGCTGCCACAGCTACCAAATCTTAGAAAACACAAAAAACCTGTCTATATATCTCAGTCAATTTTAGTGCTAACAGATCTCATGAGACTGCACATTAACAAGGTTGCACCAAAACAGCTACATATATATTCAAGTAATGGGTTTTAAGTGCTGTGAGTTCATAATCTTAACTGTGTTGATTTTCTGGGCCATGTTTAACATAAAATGTTTTGCTGATATGTTCTGCAAGATTTCTTTGGAGACTTAAGTTACCTGGGGGGAATCCAGGAGAAATAGTAGGATCTTACATTTTGCTGGACTATGATTTAATTCCTGAGAGGCATCCTCCTTCCACACGCAGTTCACTGTCATCTCCAGAGGACGGTCTTCTTCCTTTCCACATGCCCTCCAGCTGTCCTAAAGGCCTGCTCTCATCCTCCACTCATTGGCTCACAGTCGCTAATGACACACACACAGACACACCTAAACCCACACATCTCATTAGAGATCACTCTAACAATACACTCTCCCTGAACACCCTCCTAAAATCTCTCTGATGGTTGGTAATTCTCTCTTCCTCCCTCTCCTTCTCTGTATGAAAGTGCATACATGCCACCCTCCCATTCCGTCCTCCCCCGTGCGTGGGTTGAGTCACAAGAGTCATTTTCGTGGAACTGTTATGTGATACTCGGGCGACACTCGCGGGATTTCGAAAAGAGGAACAGAAGAGAACGTCAAGTCAAACAACAAAACAGAAAATAGTTTGCCAAGAAAATAAAAAAAATCAATGTCAAGGTCAATAATGCAGTGTGATAAGAATAAGAAAATAATATGGTGCACCACAAGGAGTGCCATTCGGTCTCCTGTTATTCAATTTACATGAATAATGATCCTCCACAACAGTCTCATAGGATACAGGTGCAAAATAATGTGTTTGTGTTACTGTGAGGGACTGAAACCAAATGGATTCCAGAGCTAAACAAGCCCCAGAGCCAGCAGTGCCAACATAGCGACTATTCAGACTCTTCTAGCAACTTTTTCAGGAAAGCAACTACCAACAAATTTAGTGATTTTTTCTGGTGTTACCAGGTCCAGGTGGAACTCCCTCCAATGCCAGTTCTCGAGTCTGAAGGGGTCTCGACGGATGCTCCTCTAACCCCTGATCCTGTTTCTGAAGGGTCCTGCCTTACGCCTCTCTAACAGATCTAGTGACTGTCAAAAAGGTCACCCTGCTTCTGCTGGTTCCATTCTCCGCTGGATGCCGCTTCTCTGCCACGACAATGTCCAGACACCAAGAGGGTCTCGCTGCATGACTGGGCTGGTCCCCAGCGACCCACCTGAACTGTCTCTTTCATCATTTACACTGTTTCATCCTGGCCCCTTTTGTTCTGCCTGTTTTCTCCTTCCAGGGCCCCTCCACCCATCCAACATAGGATGTACACTTTTGGTTTTTACCAATGTCAGGTGAAGAGCCGTCCACAGAGTAAGGTAATACCACAGTTTTGGTTTGTTTTATTGTTTGCATTTGTGTTTTACTGTTTAGATTTATGTATCAGTGTGTTTCTGGAGGTTATTTTCGCCAGTCTTTTCAGTTTATTAGGTATTCGCAGTCATCTGTTTTTCTGTTTCATGTTTCAGACGAGAATTTTTAGGTTTTGTTTTCTTTGTTCCCAGTCAGCCATACACCTGTCTTTCATCTGCAATCGTCCCACCTGTTCTTATCTCCTAATCACCCACCCCAGTATATTTAAGCTCCCTGGTTTTACTCACTTCCTGTCAGATCCTTTTATGTAACTCATCTGTTCTGGATTAGGTTTCCTGCTTTTGGATGGTTTTTGGATTTTACCAGCCGACCTTCCTGTTGTAATCACCCAACAACCATGCACAATGGCACAAGCCATGAAATTATGCGCTCATTATTTCATTATGCTACATCTGTCTTAATTTTGTTGAAAATATTATACTTTTTGGAGACAGTTTTTTCTTTCTTTCATTGATTGGGACACATCTTACTGGCAGCGGAATAATAATATTTTTTGCCATTGTCCTTGTGTTTGTCTGTACTGTTGAACTGAATGGGTTTCAATGAAAGTCTTGGGAATTACTCATCGTGTGTTTGTCAACAAACTGATTAACCTTTTGGTGTCAACCTGATTCAAGATGGATTTCTTAGGATAATTTGCCTTTAACTCTGACTGGAAAGTTGACCTGACTCTAGAGGATTACTAACATGTAAACCAGTTTAGGTGACAGGCATCTTCAGTAAACACATTTGGCATAATGAGTTCATAGTGGCTCAGTACGTTAAGTGAATGAGGAGTCTGCCACATTTCCAGTACTGCCCAGTCATTACAGTCATCAGTGGAATGTGGCTCTCCCGCGTCGCTCCTCTGTCATTGCCCTTAATAAACGGTGTTTTTCTCCCTTTTTGTTTCCTTCTGTTCCAATCAGTTAGAGATGGGTCAACAGGGATGCAGGGCTGAGAGGAGGGGGGTCATTGTGTTCATTGACTAATCATTGTACGAGGCAAGTCTGGGCCTGACCGGACTGAGGAGCGGCAGCTGGCTGTTAACCGGTCAGTTAGGGAGCTGGACCATTATGACTCGGCGTAGCTGCATCAGGAAACCATTCACACACACGGAGCTGCTCATGTCACAGTTTATAAGCAGCTGGTCTAAAAAATGCTCAACATTATTTTTCGGTTTGTTTACACTAATAGAGATGGACACCAAAATGAACCTTTTACATAAACAACAATGATTCATTTGCTCATGCAGAGTGTAATGACGGACAATTACATTGGAGTAATGTGTGGAAAACCTCTAATGATTGTAGCATTTACATGTAAACTGAAAGGCCTAACATTACTGGAAGAAATGTATATCACCCGCAGCCTTTCATGCCAGAGTTTCAGTCTAAGATCATCTTATGTTGAGAAATGACAGTTTGAACCATTTTGGTCAAACCTTGAAAATAACATTATATGCAACGTCATGTGACATGTCATGCTCAGAGTATGTGTGGATGACTCAGCTAATACCACACCCAATTGTAGCTCAATATATGTAAAATTAACTGACTTTTATTCATTTATGTGCTCCCTAAGCTCAATTAGCTGTTGCAGCCACCTTTAATCGAGCTGACTCCAAAAGTTAATTATTTGTAGATGTACATCCAGTGATTACTTTTCAAAAGCATTATTAAAATCCATCCTCTGGTTCATGAGATACGTTGCTAACAGACAGACAAATGAACACATAAAAAGAAAATTACATTATCAGTAAAAAAAATTACTTAAAGGCTCTTTTGTTTATGGGGAGAATAACAATGAGCAATTACACGTGAGTAACATAAGCACTTACCTGCTAATAATAAGGCTGCAGGTCTTGCTGTCGGTTCTAATATCCCTGGCCTTAGACACCTGCTGTCAATTCTTTTAGTTAAATTAAAAAACTAATTATTTTTCCTGATAGTCTGTCAGGTTATAGAAACAATCACATCCCAAACCATCTGCTGTTAGCCTCAGCACATTGTCAGCATCATGGAGCGGCAAACAAGTAATAAATGATCAACAGGTAAAGACTCAAACAGTGAATATAATTTGACTTTGTGTAAAGTTTGGCTGAAAATACATGACCAAACAAACACTGTTACAACACACCTCATATTTGAAGTCTAGTGTCAACATTCGGGGAAATTGTGCTTTAAATATGAATACAGTGGCTGCGTTGACATACTGGATGGGTATTTGCAGTCATCTTTCCGTCTCTTGTGTTGAAAACTTAATATTAATTTGTCAAACTTACTAACATGGCTTCAGCATTTGATCATTAGGTTTATTCACAGATTGAGACTGATATATCATATATGGAAGTGTTAAAATGATGTTTGTCATATTCTTGGAAACAAAGGCTTCATTGAGGGAAAATAAAGGGAAAAAGCTTCACTGTAAATTAAGACTGACTATTTTGTTACCGGAACCTAACCAAACAATCAGTAAACATATGTAATAAAAGAAAAAAGTACTACAGAATAAAACAATGAACAACACAGAATGCAGAATTAAACAAGAAACCATTTCAGACCCAAACCCTGGTCTTCTTAATGAGGGTGTTATATTAAATTTACTTCATGACCATCAGATTTTTTTTTTTCTTAAGATAGACTGCTTTTACAACGATAATGCCTGATCTGATCTCAAGTTGGCCATCTGCATTTTTCATTTTACACCTAATATTATAATCCATCTTCACACGTCTCAAGTGACCACTTGTGGACGTCACTTCCCCGCTCCGCATGCAAATAAACATGTGGCCTATGCTCCATATATTGAGTAGCAATCAGGAAATTCCTAATAAATCAGCTAATCCTCTGCATTGTCCTAAACATCAGATTAGATTTACACATTGTTTGAGTAATTACTTTAGACTTATTTGAGTTATGTTTGCTCCATTTTTGCAGAAACTGCGCAGTTTGGGGTATATATTTGATCAAAGTGTGTTCGGTGTTCCTGACATTTTGACTGTCCATCAGTTTTAAGAAGCAGAAGCATACCTAATCCAGACTATTTGGGTGAGATGTCTTTAGAAATTTGAAGATAAAAAAAAAATCCAGGGGGAAATGCAATCCCTGTTTTTGCTAAATAAGAATTCAACCAACTGGAGATCTCCCAACTTTGTCTTTTTTACCAATTTGAGATCAAAATGTTAATTAGTCAGGTGTAAAACACTTGAAAGCCTGACTGTACTGTACATAAGATTATAATTATCATCTGCCGACGAAAGGTGAAGGAGGGCAAGAATGTTTTTGCCTTTGTCTGTGTTTATTCATGAGTCTTACATTAACCACAATATCTTAATAATCACAGGGTTCATTTTAAGAAAACTTACAAAAATAAGGTTTTATGTACATCTATAAATGAATAACTTTTGGAGTCACCCAATTCAAGATGGTTGCCAGGGCTAACTGGCCTTAAAAACACAAAACGGCTATAATTCAGTCCATTTTACAGATATTGAGCTGACATTTGGTATGGTAGTAGCTGAGAGTGATCTCTAATACATGTCCTGAGCACTAACAGATTGCACTGGATCTTTGTTTGAAGTGCTACCAGTAACTAGTTGGAGTCAACTTTGTCTGCACTCGTCTTTCAGTGGCAGGTGATAATAAATTGTTCTCACCAGAAGTTTGAAGCTGATATTGAATATCTGTAATCAGCTGGCTGTAAAAAGCAGACGGATGATTCTAGCAGTCCAGAAAACAAATATGTGAGGACCTAAATTGGGTGAAGATGGTGGAAATTTCCACCTGCAGCACAATAACTCTAGATCCAACCCTCTGTAAAAGTCTCTGTCAATAAAAGGATTACAGCTAAATCAACAGAAGGCCACTTCCTCTCATTGCTTATCTGTAGATGTCTATAAACTCCCCTTGAGTTTGTGGCTGGTGCATGTTGTATTGAAGATCTGCCTGTGTGAGGTGGAGCAAACACACACACAGCTTCATACACAACCCAGACTTGTCAGCTGTTTTATCTTCAGCTCTACAATCTGTTTATTGTGGGTCACCTGAGTCAATAACGGCTGGATGTCACTCTTCCTTAAGATAAGCGCTTCCATTTATTGTTTCCCCGCATCTCTGTCTGTGTACTGGAGCGATAAAGCACAGATTTTGTCACAGGAAAAATGCCAATAAACACAGTCGTATCATATATCACAGCCTTTGTATAGTGGCAGGGTGTGTATTTGTTGGCGTATGAATTACTGCTGGACGTCCTCTTCTGCTCGCTGGCTGCACGGTGCCATCATCATTCATTTCTGGCAGCCTTTGTGGTTCTGCCGGGGCAAGCCCGGGCTTGCACAGTCAAGCCTCCCAAGGTCTGAGGCATGCATGCACACGACACTCATCAGACACACACACACAAGTCAGGTGTCGCCAATCAAATGGAAACCTCAAACACTGCACATGTAAATGGCTGCATTTGGACAAGGAAAACGAAAAGTGGCCCTTCAGATGGGGCCGGTCATAGTTGGCTTCTTCGAAAAAAGGCTGCAGTCGTCTGCGAAAACATTTGACCTTGAGTTGAGGGGAATGGGCAATGAGGATCGCCATGGCCCGCTGTCCACCCACCTTTGCAGCCACCTCCACAGTTATGATTTAATCTGCTGGAGTACACTTTTGGAATGAAGTTAGGCAGATTTGGACCAGTTTTAAAATAATAATTATTTATCATCTGCATTGTTTTGAGACCTGGACATTTAGGGCTGTAGCCTCTGGTGTTTGCTGCCACAGGAGGGCTCCCGTGCAGGCGTCAAAAAACAGCTTCAGCGTTTTACAGAAACTAAACTGAGAAGGGCTCGAAATGAATTCAAGACGCCCGCGACGAGACTGAGAAAGGTTTGAGATGCCCGCCACAACTTTACGACCAACAAGCTAGAGGAAATTTGGAGCACGAATTTGTGAACATGTTCAAAATTCAAGCAATAAGACTGCAAGCTTCTGCGACTTACGTAGGAAAATTGAGATCTCCAGATTAAAGAAAGAATTACTGCAAAACAATGATATGAACAAGGCTTTTGTGAGCTCATGTGTTAGATTTGTTCAATATAACTCATAATAGCAGATATTAGGAGATTTTCATTCTTGGTTCCAGTTACTGTAATGAAATATTATCACAATAAAACCTACAGCAGTAGGTAAAGTAGACCTTTAACTTCAGCACTCTGTCTTGTCATTGATTGATCCCTTTGTTTCGTATTTTAATTTGCAACAATTTGTGGTCAGCAGTTTTCCTGTTCATTCAGGCTACAACCCTGTGCTGTTGGGTACATAAAATCAAACCCCTCTTTTTTCATCCCCCCCTGACAAAACCAAGTACATAAACCCAACAGCTCGACCACATTGGTTGTATAGCAGGCAGACACAACAAGCTGAGAGTTGCTTGTTTACAGGGGGGCCTAGTCAGGCCTGCCAGGTTCTTTATTGGCCTTCGGTGGTTTGCAGCAGTGAATGAGCCTCTGCCAGCAGCCAGCGGTGGTCGGGTTATACGCGGGAGAGTTTCTCAGCAGGCAGCTATTGTTATGGTAAACGGGGGGTTGAATGGAAGAAGATGGACAGGACACACACGTAAAACAGAGGAAAACACGAGAAGGAGAAGGAGAAGGAGGGAGAGACGAGACAAACATGGCGACCACGTCAGAGATGGCACGCATCTGACATGGCAGAGATACACCTTCGCCATTAGGTTCACCATTACACAAAGCTAACCTCTTCATCTCAAGCTTTTGCTGCTGTTGCAAAGGACAGGATCACCAAAGGAGCTGTTTCTGTTCGAATTTACTCAAAACCCAAGTGTCAAAGACATGTAACTTAAGCTTGGTGATCAATATGATACCAAGAAATGTAATGGAGTTATGAATTTAGTCCCACTGCACTATTAAAATAAATATTTTAGTAAACAGAGAAACTAAGCTGTTAAAAAAAAAGACTATTTTCATGATGTGGTGTTATGGCCTGTTTGCTTTACGACAATAGATTAAACGGGCTGCCACAGAAAATGGGGTTTATATTTTAATATTGTTTGGGTTTTTAATCACCTCACTGAGATGGATTTTCCACTAGGAACCGTTCATTTTTAGGATGGTTTCAACCATCCATCAGATTTGTTTCTTGTTCTGCTTTGGATGTCTCCAGTTAAGTTTAAGATTAACTTCTGTCTAGGAATCAAAGTTCCCATTAAACAGCTTGTAAAAATCTTTTTACTTGCGCAATTTTCCTAAAATAATAAACAAAAACAGTTAGCGTTATTGCCTCGATCTAGAACAGATTGGTTAGATCTGTTGGTTTGCTTTGCCTTTCCATTTGATTTCAAAGATTAAATTTCAAAATATATTTTTGATTTGCAGTTCAAAACAGATTAAAGTTAAAATCAATCCAACCATGATACAATCAAATTGAGTATGTTACCGAAGGCCAACTAAGTTGTCTATCTAAGCAAATTGCATCAAGACTTCACCTAACATCATCCCCCATCCTAAGCACGCACGGCATGGCGGGCGACAGCGGAAAGAAATTGCTTCCTTTTAATAGGAAGGAACCCTGAGCAGAACCAGGATCAGGACTGACTGACGGCCATCTGCCTCAATCAGCTGGGGCTTTGAGAGGACAGGAAACAGACACAAAGAAAAACACAAGTGTTGGGCCAGGTGTAGCTGATTACCTTTCCCATCTTTACCGACGTCAGCCTTTTTTCTCTAACATTATTAATCCATGGGTAGGGTTTGTCGGCACTGAGCAGCAGTATGTTCTGTTTGGGTTAGACGACAACATTGTTGAGTTCCTTCATGCCAGAATTTATGTCTACAGGAAAATTATTATTGACATATGACAAATTTTAAACAGAGCTTTAGCATAAAAACTACATTTACAGAATGTCAGTTGACTTCTGTGCCATTAGTGGTCATTATTAGTCATTGTTTTATCTGAGCAGTTTTTATTTCAGTCATACAGTCAGCTGACATCCCAAAAATGGTTCACCAAGTCATTTTGTGCATCTAAACAAAACCAGCTAAAATTAAATTAACACCTAAAAATAATAACAAACCTTTATTTTTAATTTACCAGTTAATGAGAGTTGCAAATGGGAATCTAAACCTAATCTAAACCTGTAAAACACAGCCAAATAATAAAAAAACCCTCAACATTCCTTGAAGAAATGCACATTGCCCGCTGCTTTGCCTGCCAAAGTTTTAAACAAATATGTTGTGGGAACTGTTAGTGCTCAGAGTATGTGATAGAGATGACTCTCAGCTACTACTACGCAAAACTTTAGCTCAGTATCTGTAATAATGACATGGTTATCATCATTTTTGTGTTTGCTATAGTCATGACTCTAAAAGTTAATCAGTTATCAATGTACATGTAATTATTACGTTCTAGCATTTGGTGACAAATACAGCAACTAATTTACAGAATTATAATGTTTTATTTCAACCTATATGCTAGTATTTTTCTTTTTCAGTGTCATGGTTGGAGCAGTGAGGGCAAAAAAAGGGTTAAAAAGTGCCTGGCTGCCTAATAATCCTTCAGTTAAAAGCCCTTCAGAGCGATGTGACGAGCGTGAGGTAATCAGTAAAAGATTCAAGTGTGCCACAGTGGATACACACACACACACGCCAAGACAGAGGACCAGGCGTCTTCAAAAGGACAAAAAGAGAGGGAAAAGACAGCACGAAGGAGGGAAAACAGCAGAATAAACCCTCCTCTTTGCACCTTTTATTGTCTGTTTCCTTCAGCTCGTTTTTCTCCATCTTTTCCTTTTCTTCGGCTTCCTGCTGTGTCATTAAAATGTGACAGAAACTTTCACCACAGGTGCCTCTTGATAAAGCAAACACTCATTCAGGGCCAAGGATATAGGTGATATGACCATTCTCACTTCTTTTCTGCCCCGTAGGCTGGTCCTTTGTTCCTTATTGTTCTCTGCTTTTCTACCTGTGTTGTCGGTTGTAGCCTTTCTTTGTGAGCAGGGAGACCACCTTGTAAGAAAAAGGAACCAGATTTTCTGGCCATGTCACTGTTCAACCTTCATTTACATACAGGTAAGTTAGGCTACAGTTATAGGGTGACTTGGCTATTTAAACAGACATCTGCCTTGTCCCGGTCTACAATCTTGCAAAGAAAATTAGTTTACTGACAAACAGTGTTTGCCATGGTAGCAAGAGGTATTCCTCCTTTTAGCTTGGTTTTGTTCTTTAAATCTTTAACCAATGATCTTCAGTTGCCCTTTACATTATGGCATAAAACATTAAAAATTCAGCATTTAGATGCTTAATTGCCTTTTATTGGAAAATGTAACTGTGCTCATTCAACCTGAGCAATAGGCACCACATAGCCTGTGACGCTGTCAGGGGAGAGGTTGGGAGTGAAGGACACAGAGGGGAAATCCGACAATCGTTTTTACTGCAGAACATATCCCATACATGTCTGTGTAAGAAAAAAAAGACTTTCAACACTTACAAATGTGTTGAATAAGTAGCAATGTTGCTTCAGGGCCTGTATCTACAAATGTCTTATTTATCGCCCAGGACCATGAAGGACAGGCGATCATGCAACTGTTTGTGTGTGTGCATGTGTTTTTCTGTTAGCAAAATATCTCAGGAGCCACTGAACGGAGGTAATCAGATGTAGCTACATCTACAACCAATTACCTTTTGGAGTCAACCTGATTCAGCATGGCCCCTCCCAAGCTGATCAGCCTCAGCAAACTCCAAAATGACTTTAATTCAGTCCATTTTACAGATAATGAGCTAAAATGTAGTGTGGCAGTAGCTTAGAGTCATCCCTAACAGACATATGTAAAACTAATGGATTGCATAAGATCTTTGTTTAAAACTTTGACACTTTTTGATGATGAGTAATAAGCATTTCTGATGATATGCCAGTTACTAACAGGTCTTTGCAACTTTGGCTAGCAATGGCTGACAAGACTGGGAAGGAACCCACCCACCTTGTTTTCAGGCGTACTCTGGAACGTGGTTTTCTGACCAGCTTCTCAATCGCTGTTCGTGGAGAGAACCTGTTTTCATGGCAGATGTTGTGACCTATCAGAGCAGCTGATTTCTTACAGCAGAGATGCACGGAAGCTGCAGTGGCTTCACTAGATGATGCAAACGTTTGCACCTGCTAAGCTGTACAATAGAAGATGTCCATCACTTTGAAGCTGAACATTCATGTACAGCCTTTGGAGTTGGGATAACATCTGTGCAGCTGCAGGAACGTAATGGTTTTGGAGACACCAACAGCTGATAAATTGCACCACCAAAAAACAGCAACGTGGCAGCAGTGAAACACCTGCGTGAATAAAATTTGCTAATCCATACTTTGAGCTACTAAGATGAAATTTGGCCAATGTTTCCGTCTGGAGATGCTACAGCCATTACAAGTGAAAAATTGCTTTGTTTCACATTTTGTTTTATTAGAATGTCGGTCTTTTTGACACAGCGCAGTGCGGAAGCTGCCTCAGCGCGCAGGTAGTTAACCTTTTCCCAACCATCCCCCAGGGGAGCACGGATGATAACTGGTACTGTTGAGGGTAGGGTGGTAGGGGGTGGTGGCAGAGTTTAGCGTTGGCTTTTAATGGCTCATGATTACTCTGGAGAGGGGAGGCCATAATTACAACCACAAATTGTTTCACGCCCCTCACCCCCATGCGATGCGCTCTGAACCTAATCACAGGGAAGCACAGAAGGAGAAATCGGAGCTTTGACAAAAGACATTTCCCTTTTGTTTCCTGACAGGATGTGGAGAAAATAAAATTTGCTACATTTTACTAAGGGCTCACACAGTCCTCCAGAGTAGAAAGAGATCACTGCTGTGGCTGCTGCATCCCCTGCACGCTGATGATAGATATGATGGTTACAAAGACAGTACAGATTTTATATACCAGCACAGCTTCACTGCCAATTAGTGAAAATGTCATAAAATATTCAGTTATTTCTTTTTTTTAATTTTTTACTGAACCTTTCACTTCTACGTTTGCCTTCTTGCTGGAGCAGCAATACTTTTTGTTTTACGCTTGCATATTTGTTTTACATACACACACGTCTCTGCATCTTCATTAGGCTGTAAATAAAAACAGGAGGTGATAATTTGCAAATCTGAAAAGCCCGTGTTTTATTCACAATGGAACATAGTAAACATGTCAAATGTTTAAACTAAGAAGTTGTAGCAGTTATAGGGGGGAAAAAGGTCATTTTTAATTTGATGGCAGCAACACATCTAGAAACAAGTAGGGACATGTCCATGTTTATTACTGTGAAGCATCCCCTCTTCTTTTATCAACGGTCTGTAAACATCTGAGGACAGCAGCTGCTGGAGGTTTTGGAGGAAAATGTTGTCCCATTCTGGTCTGATGGAGGATTCTAGCTGCTCAACAGTCCTGGGTGAGCAGTCTGAACTGCAGGCAGGTCAGGTCAGCAGTCAGGCTCTTCTACTCCAAAGCCACGCTGCTGTAATGATGCAGTCTGAGGTTTAACATTGTCTTGCTGAAATATGCAAGGCCTTTCCTAAAAAAATGTCATTTGAATAGGAGCTTGTCGTTCTAAAACCTGTATATGCTTTTCTGCTTTGATGTTGCCTTTCCAGATGTATAAGTTGCCCAAGCCAGAGACGTTAATGCACCCCCATACCATCAGAGAGGCAGGCTTTTGAGTTGTGTGCTGAAAACAGGCTGGATGGTTCCTCACCTGTTTAGTATGGAGGATGCTGTGTTTGTGGTTTACAAAAAAGGGTCAAATTTGTCAGACCTGTCTTTAATGCAATGGCCCCTGAGGGCCCAAAGATTACAGACATCCAGGATTGACTTTTTGTCTCGTCCTTTGACCTCAGAGATTTCTACAGATTCTTGAAACATTTTGATGATATTGTGAAATGTAGATGGTAAAATAATCAGTCTTTGCAATTTTCCATTGATGAACATTATTTTGAAATTATTCTACTATTTTCAGATGCAGTTTTTCATAGATTGGTGAACCTCTGCCCATCTTTAAATCTGACATTCAGTGTCTCAAAATGCTCTTTTTTATACCCAATTTTCTACCTGACCTGTTGCCAATTAACCTAATTAGTTTCTAATTGCTCCTCCAACTGTTTCTTATTTGTACCACTTACTTTTACAGCCTTAAGTTGCCCCATCCTGTTGTTTTTTTAGATGTGTTGCTGACTTTAAACTCAAAATTACCTTTTTTTTTTACAATTTGTTTAAAGTTTAAACAAATTATATGTTTATTATGTTTTATTAAGAATAAAATATGAGTTTAAGAGATTTTCAAATCATTGTGTTCTGTTTTTATTTACATTTTGTACAACGTCCCAACTACTTCACAGTTAAGGCTGTTAGAAGCACATGATTAAGATTAAGAAACAACATGGTTTGCTTAAAAAATAAATCCTAACACAGCATTGATTAGTTATATAGTAAAAATCCCAAGTTTGCAAAATACCTAGAAATAAATACGATCATGTCTGTAAAATAAAAAAACGTTTCTAAAGTTGAGATGTACACAGAGCTGGGGTAAGGAGCTCCCATCTCCAGTCCCACATGTTTGTTGGCCTTTTTCTGTGGTTTTCCCTGACATTTTCTTCTCTCTAACCTTTTGACATCATTTTTTCATCTCTTCCCAAAAACCTTCTGAGAGCTTGCTTGTCATTACCTCATACGTGTTTATTTCATCCATCCATTCAGTGTTCACTAAGGGCATCCAAACAAACCAAAGCAAGCCTGCTAAGACAAAACATTTGGCTGCAAAGGGTACAGGTGCAGTGGTTTGGTGCACTTCCATGCGGGTTTAATGCCGTTTTTCAGAGTCTTAATGAGATTTCGACCTTGCTGTCCTCAAACACGGCTACAGTCTTCCACATGCCAATACACTTTTATATGCTTTGATACTAATAAAGAATCAGAACGAGTTAACATTCTGCCCACACATCTTTTTATTGCCGACTAGCCAGGCTCACAACCACAGAATGGTCTGATTACATGTCCTTAATCGAGACAAATGGAGGAATGCTGGTGCAAACGTACGTCTGTCTTCATCAGGCAGAATTCAAAGGAGGGACTGGCTAGGACTGCGTTCACTGGCACGGCAGGAGTGAAACCGTAAAAGAGGGCTTCTCTCCTTCTTTTTTTTTGCTTTCTTTTATTCGCTGACTTTGAAGCAGAAAGAAAGAGAAAGAAGAGAGAAATTGCTGGAACTAGAAGGGCCAACGTTTTTTTTACCATTTACACAAACCGAATCTATCCGCGTTCAGCCAGGAGAGCATTCCTCGGTCATTATAGGAGCCCGCCCTTTGGAATCCACGACGAACAAAAAGGGCCAAAACTGTACATTATCAAGCCGTCAACCAGTATCCAAAACCTGCTTTTACGTACTGCTAAAGCTAAGATGTGGAAGCAGATTTCTGACGAACTGAAAACATTTGTTTCCATCGTTGCAATCGAACCTTTAATATTTTCTTAATGGTGTTCTCCTGCCTCAGCGTTGGAGGCGCCCCAGCTGTCTCCTTCAGAACAAGAGTAAACAAGCTGAGAGCTCTTTGCAGCAGCAGACAGATTGCCGTGGCCTTTTACTCTCCCTAACACTAATTGACCATCGGCCAAAGAACAAACCTCACTCCCCCCCTGCCGTCTCCCTCCCCCATTCCCTCTCATCCTCTCCTTGTCTCCTCCTCACCGCTGCCTTTAGTGCGCTTTCCCTCTAACCCTGTTACTCCATCTCAGCCTCTTTGTTTGTCTCCTTTTATTTCTCCTCCTCTTTTTTTTTTTTTAACCATCAGCCCTGTCTGCGGCGTTGCATAAATAACTGGACTGAGCTGCTGCTGCTCTGGTCTCAGAGCCAGACTCATTATACACAGAAAAAAAAAGGCTTCTGCCCTGCCTCCTCTCCTCCTACTCAAATACTGATTCTCTTTACTCTCCCAACCTTCATATGTCCGAAAATGCAAATGCGAAAAAAGGGCAGAACCGACTAGTCTCAGCGATCACGGAGACTCTGGCAATGTTCACATCCCGACTGTTCCTCCCACCGATAACCTGAGGGCCTGACGTTGGGTCTTCACAAGGAGAACATGAGAACTCCACACAGAAAGGCTCAGTCCAGCCAACAGGTTCGGATCACAGAACCACCTCCTTTAGAGGCACAGGCACCACCAAGGACCCTGGCTGTGCTGTAAGAGCAGAAACAAGTTGAATGTTCTTTAGATTTTATTTCATTTTTACATTTGCCAGCATCTCATTTAGAGACTCTGACACTAACGACCTATAGAGGCAGAAAAAAAGCAGTAAAGACTTTACGGATTATATATTTCTGCACTCTTTGTCTGTATGAAGGCCTGGGCGACATTCTGACCCATCCCTTCCTGTTGTAACAGCTACACAGTTCTGTTTTCTGGGAGAAGAAAACTTAATGAACGAATGATGAACAAAGATCCAGTTCTGAGAACAATGTAGAGGTTTCACGGTAATGAGCACAAGCATGCGGCTCCTGGCAACGAGAAAGGATATAAATGCTTTGTATTAGCGGGTTCTCCTGTGTTTAGGTGTACATTCTAATTTCGGTGTGATATTTGGGAACGCGGCAGGAAAACACACAAAACGGATGGCAGCAGGATATTTGTTTAACCAGATAAAATAAGACTCAAGTTTTATAAATGGAATCTGAAATTTTATTCACATTTAACAGCTGCTGGATGTTTCCGATGCAGACACAAGGTTCTATAAATATTATTTTTTGAACACAGTATATACTCATTTTAAATAGAATGCCAATATGTTAAAGAAAATAGTTTTTTTGCTTGTTTAACATTTAACATGTTAATATTTTTTGACTATGTTCAGATGATGCAAATACAGCATCAAGCCTCGTCTTTCATGGACTGTTACTGTGTCTATTGTCACTGTGATGGCACAAAGTCAGTCAGTCAAAAAACATTTAAAACATTGATTCAAACTCAAATTTATATGACGATATCGAGCAAAATTTATTGCAGTAGACTCACAGTTATTATGTTCAGTGTGCTAATGTTAACAAGTGATGATGTCATCAATATCTGAGACAATCTGAACTTTATCTGGAGCATTTCATGTTGCATTTATAAATGTGAACGAGAGAGTTTTAAAGGGAAATTTTGGCCATTTTGAAGATGAGTTCTGTGGAGAAGTCATGAACAATTATAATCTTACCTGTTGTAGAAATGTTTCAGTTTGGAGGAATAGAGTTCATGTTGGGTGTGTTTTTTTTTTTCTTTTTTATTTCCCCAAGCTTTTAGGAACTAGCAGGACCTCACCGACAGAAATAAAGCAAAATAAAAGTTAAAATTCAACAGGTAAAACAGGAGGCAGCAATCTACTTTGGTCTTCAAGTTGCACTCTTAGCTCATCAGTCCTGTCAGGCTGAAGCTCTGTTTCTCAAAGTTAACGTTCTTCAAAGAGCTATCTGCAACAGGTAAGATATTACTTGTTCATAACTTTTCTACAGAACCCCACTTCAAAATGGCCAGAATGTCAAAACCCCCAAACGCAGTTCTTTTCGTTATTTGAGGCCAGATAAACAAAAGTATGCTGATTTGTTCTTCTTTTTTTTTTGTAGAAACACATGAAAATGTTTAAAATCCTTCATTTTCCCAACAAATGAATCCTCTGAAAATGTAACTGTATCTTAAAATATTAAATCATAAAGCAAAGAACTTTTGACTGTTTTTTTTTTTTAACAGCATAACTCTTGTTATTTGGAGGTCAAAAGTGACTTACTTCAATTTATTTCCCTTTACATCATCAAATACAAAGTGCACATATCCCCTCCCCTTTGCTGCCACCACTCCTCTTATTTCTCATACATTTTGTTCTCCTGCTCCTCTTCGATTACCTCCTCTCCCTCCCACATCTTCCTCCTATGGTCTTCGCCTCATCTACAGCTCTCAGTCGTGTCCACGCCTCACCCGTCTGTCACTCCGTCATGTCCCGGCTGTTTTATTTCTTAACCCATCTCTCCATCCTTCTTCTCGTTCGCTCAATGTCTTTTTTTTCTTTTTTTTTTCCTTTTCACCTTTTCCCAGAGGAGCTCTTGGATGGCTTTGTTCTCCAGAGGCTAATTTGACTGTTCTACTTGCCAACTTAGCAGCAGGAGCTGTGTGTGTGTGTGTATGAGTGTGTGTGTTGCCCTTCTCCCCAGCCAGCCCCCTGTTATACAACACTAGTTCTCTCTTCTACACACAAACATCTCACTTGCCAGTGGAAATACACACAAATGCACACAAACACAAAGCTTTTATCACTGTTTCATTCATGCGTTTGACTGCTGACATGGACGTGTGCAGACGTAAGCTCTATCAGAACTCGCTTCAACCTGAAGAATACTTGAACTGATGACACCTTATGCTGCGTTTGTAATCAGATGAGGTTTCAAACGAGGATTTGTCCTCCTTCTCCAGCGTCTCTCGGATGTGAACTTAAAGCAAAGCAGCGATTGGTTCCAGGGAGCAGACCCTAATCAGGGCCCTAAGTGGCTCCGAAAAGGCGTGACACCGACGTAAATGATATGCGTTGACACAGAATGCAAATGCGGGAAGGCCACACTCGAACGCATATGTACAAACTGGCGCTCGTGAACCGGTGGCTGCTCCAATGGGACGAGCCTGAGAGTACACGGTGTTCTGAGCACATATCCACACATGCATAAACACACACACACACACAGCTCGCATGAGCCTGATACCTTACCTGTCAGAGGCAGGTGTGGTCTCCGAGGACCCAATCAGTTTTAATTAACCCCCAGTGGTTCGGAGCACTCAGAGGACGGGTGTGAGAGGGAGGGAAAGACGAGAGAGCACAGGGTCAGAGAAAACCAGAAGAGGAGAGATCATATTCACTGCAAAAGGAACAAAAAGTTACACGGGTGAAAAAAAGGTTAGAAAATAGATGCTTTTTCTTAAAAATCATATCTTATAACTGACCATAGAAAGTTATTTTTTTAGAAAGCAGAAAAAAAAGAAAATATTTTGTTGGAAAGCAGACTATCTGTCATTGTTGGTGTCGGTGTCAATTAGGTGTAACTCCAAGTAAAATTGATGTATTTTCTTGCAATTTTGTGTCACCAACTAGTCTGCAACAGTCACAGCTCAGTGAGATGCTAATTTTTGACTAGATAGCATATTCAAACCCTTTCCTCTAACGTACAAAGCTCTCAACAACCAAGCTCCATCTCATATTAAAGCTCTTATTGTTCCATAGTTTGCTAACAGAGTGCTTCGCTCTCAGACTGCAGGTTTACTTCTGGTTCCTAGAGTTTCTAAAATGGGAGGCAGAGCTTTCAGTTCTCAGGCTCCTCTTTTGTGGAACCAACTTCCAGTTTCTGCCTGTGAGGCTGACACTCTGTCTACTTGTAGAGACTAGGCTTAAATCTTTCCTTTTTGATAAATCCTATAGCTAGGGTTGGGTTTCCTGAGCTGTCTCTTAGTTCTGCTGCTATAGGCTCAGACTGCTGGAGGACAAACTGACCACATTTCCTCTGGTTCTGGTTCTGTTGGAGGTTTGCTCATTTAAAAGAAGTCATTCCTTCCCACTGTCGCCAACACGCTGATCAGGATGGGAGATTGAACCAGAGTGAAGATTCAAAGCAATCTGCTGGCTTTCTTAGACAACTTTTACTTGTTGGCATTGCATAATGTACTGTATGTAAATGTATTGGTTTATAAATGACTATAACTGGATTTGAACTTGTTTATTTTCTTTGGCTCCATACAAATAAACTGAACTAAAATAAAACGTGTCTGCTTCCTTGCACGTTAGTTAAGAAGTTTCTGAATATATTTTCTGTCCAATTTTATGCCATTTATACTACCAGTCTCTCCTCTACCTTGCAAAAAAACTTAATTTTTGTGGGCTTTTCAGGCTTATGATCATCAAGTCCACCTTTTCTGGCTTCTAGCTATGTTTATACCTGCATACCATATAACCTGCTGAGTGTATTTGGATAGGGCTACTCAGACAACAAGCAAAAACCCCTCAAAGTATCTGCTCCTAAAATCTTCCCCCTTTTGCAGATTTCCATCTCGCAGGCAGACATTATGTGTGGGAATTCCACACAAACAGCTGGCTGAAGCTTGAATGCATACTCTGAGTGCATTCGCGCACCTGCTAACGCTTCATCAAAGATTGCTGCAGCCGCTTGTGGCGACAGAGTGAAACGCGACACGTTGACCTCCTTGTGATCCGTCTTCTCGTTATTGATGACCGAAGCGAAGAAAAAAGGTGCTTGGAGCCTGACGCTGACACAATGACAGCCCGAGTCTCTTTCGCACGCCTCTCTCCGAGGCGCGCGGCCTCGCCAACATCGACCCTGCATCCATTATTGAGGGACTGATGGTTGGTGGAGCCACGGCTCAGGTGATAGGGTGTCACACCACAGTCATCGTTATGTAATTGGCAGCTATTTCTTCACCACACCGAGGTGAGATCATGGTAAGGCCACAGGAGGGTCAGAAACGAAGAAACAGTTTTTTGTTCATCGCGTTTAGACAAAGAGCGTGAATCATGCGACGGTGCGGCGGAAAAAGAAAGCCAAATTTCTGTCATCAAATCTCGTCTACGCCTCGGCGCACATTTAAAAGGAAGTAGACAAGATTGGGGTGATGTGGCATCCAGAATGTACTCGTGTGCATCCATCCTGTCTGTCTAAGAGCCGTCACATGTGACCGTCAAAGTGTGTGTGTTTGCTGTGTACGGCTCCCCCGCCGAGCCAAATGCTCCGCCGCTTCACAAAGCAAATTGCAGCTAATCAAATAAAAGCCCCACACAGAAACGAAGTGACAAATGGAAGGGCTGCGTGTGTGTATGTGTGTGTTAAAGAGATCAGGATCGTGGATGGAAGAATACACCTCTGTGTAAGCATTAATGAATTTCTTTGGAAGACAGCAGACAGATAAATGAAGCACTTTGAAGAACAACTTTTAGATTCAGGCCCCTTTTGTGTGTTTCTTTGTAAAATTCTCATGATGAATTTGTGAGAGACCTATCACTAAAAGGCTTAATTTAATAAGGCTCGTAAAATGTGCTGAAGGTGTTGAGAATGTCCACGTTTACAACATAAGCCTGCATCTCACTGGGCTGAAACTGTTGGCGGCAAATAATGAACGAAGTTGTTTCCAAAACGTCTCAAAACATCAGCGAGCGTCCTCATTTTCCTCGCACAGCCTCGCTCTAAGCTTGTCTGAAAAACTGACGCCACAGATTTACTCCTGACAAAGTCACAGAGTTTCTTCGGGGGCATCTGGAACTCGTCTCGAACCTTTCTCAATGTAGTTTTGGTGAGTCAGAAAGTGAGAGAAATGTGAGAACTTTGGAAGAATCTGACAACCTATGGAACCAGTTTGTGAGTGATTGGAGACACAAAAAAGGTGAATAAATTGGGATCAAACTGAGACATATTTAAGATACTTTGTGAATAAATTGCAAGAAAAGAATTTGCACATCATTTACAGGAATGTCAAGAAAGTGTCACAATTTATTAGCAGTTACATGGGTACGGAAATGGGTCATAAGAACAAATTCAGTGCAATTTCAAAATAAAATTTGTGCATTTTATCACGACTTTCTGCATCTAACAGTCGCAGCCCAGTGACTTACAGGCGATACTAAGCAAGAACGTTCTTAGCTCGGCTGCTAAGTCTCAAAAAGCTATTTTACTTCTTCATTATTATTTTTTTTTTA
Source organism: Kryptolebias marmoratus (assembly GCF_001649575.2). Taxonomy (NCBI): domain Eukaryota; kingdom Metazoa; phylum Chordata; class Actinopteri; order Cyprinodontiformes; family Rivulidae; genus Kryptolebias; species Kryptolebias marmoratus. Next base: position 11,920,232 of record NC_051446.1, on the reverse strand, counting down.
TCATTTACAGTTGCTTCTCAATAATTAACAATGTCAGCAGCCGATCAAGGTTTGATGACAGCAGGACCAGGATAAAGTGAAACGGACAAAAACGGCTTAATTTGTTATGCACACAAAAAAAGGCTGCTATATGATCAATTCTGAACGTCTCGTTTTCATATGTCCTGTCTAATGGATCCACCAGAAACTGAGTTCTTTTGTTTTCTTTTTGTTTGAAGCAGTACTTCAAAAAAAAAAAAAATTTTTTTCCTAGTTTAAAAGGGTGTTTTATGAGGATTTGCTTTGGACTTTGTGTGATTATTTTGTTTATTTTCAGTCCAGTATCTGTCCATTTTTCGAGGAATACTTTTTGCTTCTTTGTGAAGACAGATAAGACGGATTTATGAATCAGACGGGCATTAAAAGACACCTAAACTTAAGAAATGAACCACTGCTGTGTTGACACAACAAACATGCCCATTTTTATCTTTGTTTGTTCTCATTTTGTTAGCTGGATCTATGACAAATACCCAAGATACCAAAGAGCTATTTGTTAAAAACATGACATGTGGGTAGATGATCCCTGAAGGATAATGGATCTCTCGGGTCCTTTGTCAGGTCGTTGCTGAATTCTTTCCTATTTCTTAAAGATGTGACATTCAGCCACTGTCCATCTGATGGAGACAGTTTTTTTTCTTCTTTGTTTGTCCGCCACTTGTTTTTCGAGCACACGCTTCACAACTCTGTCGCGGTCAGGTTCAAGGACTGCACAGAAAATGAGCTTAAAGGTAGCCAAGGCCCAAAGAAAAAACCTCTGAAAGACCTTCAGAACAGCTTGGAGAACTGTTGATCAGGACCACTTTAAGAGCTTATAAGAAGGTCTGGCTGCTTGGACTTAAAGTGTAAAGATATTAGGAGCGGTTTAAAACTTCCCCACGGCTTATTTAAATGGGTGTCTTTGAGTTTGGGGAAGGGTGTGCCAGACGGCAACAAAAAAACCTCTGGGACATGAACTCATCCACCTTCACAGGACAGTCCAAAGCTCTTTTTTTTTGTGGCCATGGAAGCTGGAGTTTCTGGTCCTCCAGGGAGTTTTCTTGCTGAATATAAGGCAAAGCAGCAGGTCGGATCGAGGAGGTTGGACCAGACTTGTTTTTTAGCTCAGCTCCTTGGCGTGAACACTGACGCTGTACGAGTGGCAGGCGTCCAGCGCTGCCCCGGCTCGTTTTTTTTTTTTTTTTT
>NC_051446.1:11917907-11918970 GCF_001649575.2 Kryptolebias marmoratus | reverse complement strand
TTTTTTTTTTTTTTTTTCCACACTCCCCTCCTGACACGCTGCCCTCCAGACAGCCAGCAGTGTGTGTGTGTGTGTGTTTGATCATGTGAGGGTTCATGCAGTTGTGTCTGTGTGCACTGTGCAGGAGTAATCCGTGTTTATGTTGTGTGTGTGGCAGCTGTGTGCCCTCCTCCTTTCCGCTTGGGAGACAATTAACTTCTCCCTGCCACCACAGAGACCAAAGCCACATGGCAAGAATGTCGTTTACAGACCAACTGCTGGATACCAAGACACACACACACACGTCAAAAGAAATAAGCATTGATCTAAAGAGATTGCTTTATCCAGGCATGAGTTTCATCAACAGGTCTGAATGGACTATCGCAGAAACAACTGAAACTGGCATTTGTTTGCCACCCTGCATGCCAAAGTTTAAAGAAAGATCTCGTGTGATCTGTTAGTGCTCATATTATGTGTTGCAAATGACCCTCAGCTGCCACCACACCGAATTCTAGCTCAGTGTCTGGCTAATTGACCGAGTTTCAGCCATTTTTGTGTTTGCTAAAGTCAATTAGCTGTGGCGGCCATCTTGAATGGGGTTGACTCCAAAAGTTAATCAGTTGTAGACGATCCAGCGATCACTTTCTGAGAGTTCTGTTAAAATCCGCATGCTCGTTCAGGAGATATTTCGCTAACAGACAGACGAATGAGCATCTAAAAAAAAACCTCTGGGTGTTTTCAGATTGGCCATCAGTGTGTTGCAGTTGCCCTCATTTGCACACCTGCATTTGTCTTCGCCACGTGCGCCCGGAACAAATAAAAATTAGCACATCAAAACTCAAATGCAGTCGAGAGGTTTCAGGGGGCTTCTTTCTTTTTTTTGCACGTGGGTTCATGGAAATCACACATCCAGCCTTTTACATTTGCACGACAGATCTCAACCAGTTAAGGAAAATATTTGAAAATGACTCTTTTTAAAAAAACTAAAAAAATAAAACAATAAAGGTGACATTATTGTGTGGAGTGATCTGACATGCAAAGCGGTGAAACCTTAATAATCTCTTTCAATAAAAGAAGAGCCCCC
>NC_051446.1:11913757-11917774 GCF_001649575.2 Kryptolebias marmoratus | reverse complement strand
CACACACACACCCACACACACACACACACACACACACACACACACACGCACACACACACACACACACACACACACCAAGCCCTTTTATACTAATTTTCCATCGTCCACGTTTCCTTTCAGAGAGGAGCAGGCAATCTAAAAGGAGCCTCCATTAGCATTTCATCCATAATCAGCAGCCTTGTGGAAAGCCTGTTCAGATGTGTTTCCTGCTGAAGTCCCTCCTCTGGTGTGGGGACCCGTGTGGGGAGGCATTAATGAGCGCTCCGACCGCCGAAGATCATCCCAGTCTCTTCTTCCTCATCAATATGTGATGAGGGCCTGGAAACACGAGACGGACCACAATTTCCTGCCCGTTCAGTGAGCAGAGGAAGACTAAATGTCTCCTCTGATATATATATATATATATGTATTGCTACAAATCGCTTCCGAGCACCCGTGTGGGCAGTTTCAGCCCCTTAGCTGTGTTCGTTAGGGAAACATCTCGCGAAAATGTGGGCACCTTACGCAAAAAACAAACAAAAAAATGACTATAACTGCAAGTTTGAGAGATATTGGGCTAAAACGTGACGCGGTAGTAGCTGAGAGTCACCTTCGTCACGTACTTCGAGTGCCAACGCATTAAGTGAGATAGACCCTTTGCACCTACGCCATGAAAACCGCTGATTACCGATTACTTAACCAACGATTATCAAGGTATTTCACCACGTAACCCGGTAGTAAAGCTTCTGCTAAGAGGTATTTGGACGGTCTTGGGCGTGCAGCAAAAGGCATTGTGGAAACGGAGACGAACCCAGAGTGCAGACTCATCTTATAAAGAAAACTAATTAATTAAAATAAAATAAACAAAAACCAAAAGGCTGACGTGGCAGGCAGCAAAATAAGAAACTAAATTCAAACATGAGATAACAAACGGTGGAGCAAAAACATGGCGCAAGACAAAACAGCAGGGAACCGAGAACAATGATCCAGCGGGGTGTGGAGAAGACGACCGGGTTTTTAAACAGAGGAGGTGATTGGAAAGTGAGCACAGGTGAAGCAATTAGCAAGACCAGAGGCAGGTGTAGATGGGCGCGGCAGGAAGGCAAAAGAGTGACTGGGGAGGAGTGGAAAGTGACGACAAATGAGAACTGAAACAAAAACTCAACAGAAAACAAGATGATAATAAAACAAAACAATAAACTGAAACACAGAAAACCCAAATCCCCACAGGTATTTGGAAAAACTGCTTATAATTGGTGGCCGAGAGCCGTACCAGCCTGGCAAACTGTCTGATTATCGGAAGGCTCTGCCAGCGGTGACCCAACGCTGACTTCCGTTAAATGTTAAACCTTAACCGCCAATCTTTGTAGCCTAGACTCAACCACTCGGATGTGCATCGGTAATAACATGTTGATGTACATGGCATGGACTATTACCACTCTCTGAACCAGTGGGGTCCAATCCTGGTCCTGTAGGGGGGGCCACTATCCTGCATGTTTTAGTTGTTTCCTCTGCTTTGACACATGATTTGAATGAATGGGTGATTAACAGGCTTCTGCAGAACTTGAAGACCTGATGAAGAGCAGGGAAACAACTAAGACATGCAGGATAGTGGCCCTCCAGGACCAAGATTGGACACCTCTGGTCTCAACAGTCAACTAATGATTAGTCTAATGCAGTAATTCATTTTAACCTAATAAAAGAAATCTTACAGCACTTGACGAAATGTGCAGAACAAACTCAGAGGTCGCTCGTGGTTTCCCCTTTGAAATTCTGCTTTAGCCAGCCAAGTTCCTCAAGATGACCTGTAGCCTGCAAGCCTTCCTCAATAACTCCCCATTTCTTAATATTTTACCGGGGAAAAACGCGGCGAGAACGTGCGATGCCGCCAAGTTGGCCAGCTCCCGGTTTCACGGCCAGGTTGCTCGTGGCTTTATTTTTCGAGGTCTCGTCACTCGGGGTGACCCTAAAACTCGGGCGCAGGAGGAAGTGAGTGGCATCCACGCGTTCCTTCGAGGAACACTAGACTTTTAATATTTATCAGCGCAAACCAGCCTTTATCTGCGCGTGTAATCGTTCGTGGTCAGGGGTTCCTCGGGGGCTATAAAAATGGGCTCGGGGGGGCGTTGTTTCCCTTCCATTTCTTTGTGCGAAATAAAAGATCTAATTTGTGAGGGACCCCTTCAAGAGCCCCCCCGCCCCTTCTCCAATGAAGAATAGCTTCATGGCGAACCTGCTGTCTGTGTCACACAGGGAGGGGCGCTCCCCTCCAGCAGAGCCGGCTGACCTTGTTTATGCTCGACTCTAATCAGAAGCAGTCCAGAGGGTGCCATGATGGCCATAAAGCACAGAGTACACCCTCTCCTTGTGTCTGTGTAACTCACAAACACAGCCGCTCGTCAGAGTGATGCAGAGGAGGGGGGGCACCAAAGAAGAGGTTATAAAGCATTATAATCCAGGTTGGCCTACAGTGGTTGGCCCGGCTTGTCCCCCTCCACCCACCCCTCGCCCCAGCTCCTTTCAGCAGGTCCGCATGCTGGGCCGCCCCAGCCTCTCATCCTCGGCGCTGAATAGGACCGAGGGGCTCTGGCTCCGCGGAGATAGTGTTATCTGGGCCGCCACGGGGCGTCCATCACAGCCGTGTGCACACACTCTTAGCGGGCGGCGCACACATCAGAGCCGGCGCGGACAAAGGAAACCCGGGGACGGACACAAGCGTTACAAAGTGCATGAAGGCAACCGCGCGCACGAGCACGAGCACGAGCACGGACACACGTGAAGGTGAACACACACACGAATCCTGGCAGATTGTAGAGTCTCATACTCATGGAGACGCTGATGTGGCCCCTTCGTCGGATAAATAAAGGCCTAGCGTTCCTTGAAGGAATGCATGTCATCTTATGTTGACTCAGTTACTCCCATACCAAAGTTTAGCTCATTATCTACAAAACTGACAGACTTATAGCCATTTATGTGCTGGCTCGTGTTGTTTACCTGTGGCGGCCCTCTTGAATTTGATTGACTTCAAAAGTTAATCAGATGGGAAGCATGATGACTCTCTGCAAGTTTCATAAAAATTCATCCAGTGGTTTAAGTGATATTTTGCTAACAGACAAACAGAATTGACTCCAACAGTTAATGCTGACTTTTTAAGCAAAGATGTTGGGCAATGAGTTGCACCTTGAGTATGAGTTTTGAATGACTCTCAGCTACTTCCACACCAAATTTCAGCACAGTATCTTTAAAATTGACTGAATTATTACTATTTTTGTGTTTTCCAAGATCATTTAGCTCTGGCAGCCATCTTGAATTGGACTGGCACTAAAAGTTAATTGGTTGTAGATGTTTATCTAATGATTATTTTCTGACTGTTTCATTTAAACCTGTGTTGTGGCTCTAGAGATATTTTGCTAACAAACAGACAGCTAAGTCCACCAGTTGTTGCCAAAGTCTTGAACACAAATCTTGTGCGAGTAGTTAGTCCTCAGAGTACAAGTTATGAGAAAGTCTCAGCTACTACCACACCAAATTTTAGCTGTGGTGGCCATCTCAAATCTGGCTGACCCTAATTGTTAATCAGCTGTAGAGGTACATAGAGCAATTTTTCTCTGAAAGTTTCATTTAGATCTGTCCAGCGGTTCATGAGATATTTTGCTAACAGACACACAAACACACGCACAGTTGTTCCACTCTCTCCTTCGGCGGCGGGTGATAAAGATCTTCACGGGCCTGAAGTGGCTTTTTTCTGGGTGGTCAGCCTCACCTCAGCCTCTTAAATCGGGCCCACAGGTCCCGCTGGTTTTAAGGAATCTGAGTTATTCCGCCCGTTCCTGGAGATCTCCACACATGACCCGCCGCCGCTGGGAGCCGCGGGGCCGGAGGGCTGGAGATAAGCCGTATTTTCGCCGCTTTCCCTTCGACAAATTCAATTAAAAAGAGATTTGAGGTGGAAAAGCACATTTTCTCCGTACGAGCCGAGTCCTGGAAAAGGCTGAGAGGACACGTGGAGCGCTGCTTTCCCTCCCGACGACTTTCATT
>NC_051446.1:11907459-11913741 GCF_001649575.2 Kryptolebias marmoratus | reverse complement strand
GGGGGGGGGGGGGGGTGAGCAGTGTGATACAAAGGTGACATGTCGTCCTGCGCAGGCGGATGCACCGACCTAAAATAGATACAGAGCTCCTGATTCTGTCTCAGTCTCAAGCAGCCTCCTCACTCCACACTCCCCCCCGTATCTGTCAAAACACGAGAATATGATGTTTCCAGACCACCTCATTGTTCCGCTCACATCTGGTCCCATTAAAGAGCTGTCTCTGGTCTGACTTATTCTGGACGTGTAACCCTCGGGACAACATCCAGGAAATGTCACGGCCTCAGCAGGTGTGTTCAAACAGTATAGGAACGCATCAGTGAATCTCTACTATTAAAACAAACTACATTTTACCGTCATGTAGCTTTGCGGATTTCCGAATTTTATCTCCTCCAGTCCCCTGCAGATAAAGCCTTTGCAGATAAATATCAATATCTGTCATGTTTGTGTGATTTCAGGTGTTTTTCATGTGTTGGTCACAAATGTGTAAGCGTTTGAGTTCATCAAAGCCACAAGAAGGCATCAAATGAAATGATTCAAAATGATCAGATTTAGAAGACACTGAAAATCTAAAGGGGCTGCAGATAATGAGCCATCTGACCAGAGTCTGCTTCTATGCGTGACTGTTGCATTATGGGTTACCTTCAACATGGACTCATCTGCTAATAGTTTCTGTTGTCTATTGTCTGTCTGTCTGTGCACAAGATTAGTCAAAAAGTTCGGAACAAATTTTTGTGTAATTTTCAGGAAACGTCAAACATGGTGCAAGGACCGAGTGATATAATTTAGTGGTGATCCGATCAAAGGTCAAAGGTCACAGATCAGCCCGTGCTCTAACTCTGCAGCTGTATAACAGGGAGGTTAAACTCCACAGCTGGACACCTCGCGGGTTAAGGGTGATCACTGTGGATTCTAGGCGACGGGGTCAAAGGTCGCAGATGGCCTTGTGCTCTAACCATGTAACGGAAGGAAATTAAACTGCACAGCTGGACGCCTCTCAGGTCAAGGGTGATCACCATTGATTTCAAGGTCATGGGGGTCAAACGTCAACATCACAGCTGAAACTCTGTAAGGTTGTAAGGAGGTTGTTTTGGATAGACAAGTGAAAGGGATGCGTCAAAATTAAAACTGAAGTTGTCTCTTTAGGAAACCGGAGCAAATCCATGCACATGTTTAGGAAATTGCCTTCATGCCAAAAGCGGTTTTCCAGATTCTTCCTGACCCGTCCACATTCTAACAGGTCGTGCAGGGTGTAGACGGGTCGTCCTCCTGTGTGAAGGTCGAGTCAGCATTTTGGTGAAAGCACTGTCCTGCTCAAAATTATCCTCCTTTCATCTTTAGATCTAGAAAAGCTCACTTTGTTTAAAGCCCAACGGTGGCAGGTGCTCATAAAAACTGCATTTTGGTTGTTTTATAGGCTTCAATAAGAAATAACATTGTTTTAAATGTAGAACTTCATGTTTTTTTTAATGCAACACTTAATGCTGTTCAGGTGGTTTTGCTCTTGTCAACCCAGACTCTATTTCAAAACCAAACAAGTCTAAACTTGTCTCTGCTGATTAATGATAAACTTTTCTGTTTTATCTCTTGATCAGCTCCCAAACTGTCCACCGTGTTCTGCTGCCCTGCATAGAGAAGTTCTTCATCTTTGATGTTTCAGTGAAAGAAGTTTGTTACAACTTGTTGTTTTTTTTTAATTGACACAATTTATTGCATTAAGGCATGATTGCATTTGCAAACAATTAAAAAAAAAGTACAAATGAACATGTGGTGAGATTAAAGAGTCATTCGACATTATTCTTTATGATACAACGAGAAAGTCCGAGAAGTTCTCGCTCCCGCAACCTCATGTCACCAATTTTCTGATCAGATTTGTGAAACGACTTCTGTCACGGTACTCTGGATATTATTTTTTTTTAAAAAAACAGAAATGTTCTTTGTTTCTAACAAGTCCATTTTCAGAAATGATGAAAAAGTTTTTTGTTTTTTTTTACTTTTTGACCTTGAAACCGAAGCAGCAGAGACGATTTGACCATTTTCCTGCTGGCGTTAAAATCTGATCATGCCCTAAAATGATTCATAACTAAAATAGTATCAAAGAAAAAAAAAAAAACAAGTTTTGGAAGAATCTAAGCATGTTCTTGCTCAGAATTTCATTGTCACCAATGTGGTTATTCTTGCCACCTGCTGGCACGGGTGGGTATTTCAGCCTTTTTGTTAAAACCGTTTGGACAGTAAATATATAAAAACAAAGAAAAAAATATCTGTTAAAGAATATCCAGAGTCATGCAGACTGGGCTTTAGACGTTTAAAAAAAGAAGAAGAGATAATCAAAAAAGAATACGTAAGGATAAATCAAAAAAGAGAAAACTTCTCTTATTATCAACACATAAACACCAACAAACTGCATATTCTACATCAACAGATTTGGCGCTTTGTCATTAAAAGAAATACCTACTTTTATATGTGTTTAAAAACAACTGTCTATCTTTAAGCACTTCTCAGTTTGGATTATTGCAGTGCGGGGTTTAGTATTCTAAATATGGACAGTTACCTGGTGGCGTGCATCATTCTCATCGTGGTCAGTAAACTAAAAAAAAAACCATACCTTTAATACCGTATCAACACTAAAACAAACTGTTTCGCCTTCCTAAAACTGCTGCCTACCAAAGTGCATAATGTTTGATTTCATGACTCAGCTTCTCATCACTTCTGCTCGCTCGTCGTTTTGCCCGGCGACCGTCGACGGACGGCAGATCATCCTGTCGAGCTCCAAGCGTCAGACTTCAGTGAATATATATTAAATTGACTATATAACAGCGTCGCAGGTGACTGGTTTCTAATCTCTTTCCTATGATCTGGAGTTTAAACATCTGTTCGGCTTTGATAGCTTCAGTTTTCCCACTACGGCAATAATGGGGAGGGGATCTCTGCGTGTCAGTAAAAAGGGAGAAGTTCATGCTAATGTAGCACAATAGAATCCGGGATGTTGTCTCGGGGCTTATCCGTTGGGAGCGCTGCGATGGCGGACGGTTGTGCTTCTGTCTCCGTGACGATCAGGAGGGCCCCCGGATCAACCGGTGGCCATAGTTCGGTCCATTCGCTCGTGCTTCCGTTCCAAAAGTTCCATCTTAAGGAGAACGTATCAGCCAGTCCACCTTATTTTGCATTTTTACTCCAAAAGCAAAGTCACTGATTCCACAGGGACAAAAAACAACAACAACATTGTAAGTCTAAATGAGGATTCAGTTTGGTATAAATGTCTCTTGTCATTTTTCACAGATTGAACTTTTTTTTTTTTTAGTTTGTTTTTGTTTTCAATAACCAACTAGAACTTTATAATCAGTCAGAACAATGTCTCTTCTCAGATGTTACCTGTGATTGCCAAGCAGGTAACAAGTGATTATGTTAAGATTTTATTAAAAAAAAAAAAAGCAAGAGAAAACAAATCCATCAGCCATAACATTGTGACCACTTGCAGGCAAAATGATAAAAAAAGTAACAATTAATCATCTCCTGCTCAGGACACCCGTATCCTTGTGTGGATGTTGCCAGGAGACTTCTATTTTAGTAACCTATTAACATTTTTGCAGACCGGTTACACCTCCCACCACAACAGCAAACACACTCCGCACACATACACACATATACACATACATACTATCTCAGCAGGACAACAGTGGGGCCCAAGAAAACCCACTTAGGACCAGCTCAGAGAACATGACAAACACTCTGAGGTGTTTACCAGGCCTCCAAGCTCCATATGAGAAGCGCAATCTAAAGACCCCAACCCCACCATGCCACACAACTCACAGCACCAAAGGTTTACTTTGCTAATGTCTTAGTATCTGTCAGGACACCCCCCTCAGGCGTTCTTCATCCTTTTCCGGACTGGTTACGGCTGTTTTGGTTGCAAACAAACATCTACTTGGTATCAGGTGGATGTTCATAGTGTTGCGGCTGGTCAGGGTGAATATAAAAAGATGCAAAGTGATCGGAGGAGTTTAAAAGTAATCGTAGCAGTGTTGATGGATGGACCGACAATTGTCCGGATCACTGTCCGCGGTCAAAACGTCACAGGTAAGTCTCCGCTCGCTCCCAGGGCTGCATCTCTGTGAAGAAGCCCTCGTACAGACCGAAGCCCTGGTCCAGGCTCATGGGAATGGCCTCGTCTTTAATCTCGTCCCACGGCTGCAGCCCAGCCTCCCCCGGCTGCTCCGGGAACAGCGCGGCGGCCTCGTCGAAGTGCTGCAGGTGCTGCTGGCCCTGGAGCAGCTGGTCTTGGTCCAGGTGCGGGTGCCTCTGCAGCGGGTGGTGCAGCTGCTGAGGCGCGTGGAGTTCTCCCATGCCGACGGGGCACTCCGCGGACGCGGCGCTCAGGTCCAGGTAGCCGTAGGACTGGTGCTGGCCGAGGTGCTGGCTCTGAGCCAGGGCGTCGCCACACCACCTGGCCACCCCGGCGGCGTGCTGCCTCCCGTGGACCTCCATCTCACAGCCCAGGGAGCTCAGCGCTGTGTTGATGTCTAAATCCTCGAAGGTGCTACAGTTCCCGCTGAGGACGTCGTCAAACACGGACGCCAGGTCAAAGTCCCCCTTCAGGAAGTCTGCTTTGTTAGCTTCCATGGCTAAAAGAGGGGACACTGTGGATCTGATAGCCTTGATATTTTTAGATGGAAGGTGCTTCTGTTTCCCGCCCAGATAGGGGCAGGTGTTTTGGACGCTGTGGTAACCTTGAACCAGTTTGTTCTGTCTCTGCGTGGCACCGCTGCCGCCGCTGTAGTGGTTGGCTGACATCCTCCTCCGTTTGAAGATGCCGTTGACGAACATGTCGGCGTACTGCGGATCAATCTGCCAGAAGCCTCCCTTCCCTGGCTCGTCTTTCTGCCTGGGGACCTTCTTGAAACACTTGTTGAGGGACAGGTTGTGACGAATCGAGTTCTGTGTCAACAACAAAAACATTAAAAAAAAAAAAAAGAGAGAGAGAGAAGGAGAGAATAATTTTACACAAACCCGATGGCAAATTGAAGGCAGTCATGCGAGAACTAAAAATGCCAATTTGTCAGGGAGACGGCAGAGTGGGCGTTGGGAGTCTTGTTGTTGTTTGTATAGAAACAGCAAATGGACCTAATGAGGCTTTCTAGTAACAGGCAGCTCTGTGCGTTTCAAACATGATCAGCTGTGCTTAGCTGCCATCTCTCTCAGGAGCTCTCATTAACACACATGTACACACACACACATCCACCCACACAAGTGCTTTCTCCATCATCATTCCCCTCTCAGAAAAATCCTGTATAAGAACTCAAGGGACGAATGGAAATTACAAATACGTTGAAAGTGCTTGTGTGAATTAGGAAAACCGTAAATAAGACAGAATTCCTATAGAGATAAAAAAACGAGGTTGGAGCTCTGACATAACACACTAAAAACTGCTGGGTTGTTTTGATAACTGGATTTGGTTTGACCTAGTGTTGGACGATCTGATTCTTCACAGTCCACTGTTTTAAGCCAGACGTTGTCCAAATCGGATCTGGCAGGACATCTGCTTCAGGATGCAATAAGTAAAGGTAAGATAACAAAAACTTGTCAGAAGATGCCTAACCTGGTTGGCTTTGTTAATAACTCTAATTTGCACTGGAAAACGATGTTGGTTTTCTTAAAAGTAACATTAGCTGGTGCTAGAGTTGACGTTTGTCCCCTAAAATAGGAATTTTTAAATCCTATTTGAAACTCAAAAGACATTTTCCTTATGAAGTTGATGAAGAACACATCTTGGTCCTTTATTTTTAATGATAAATGAAACAGAGGTTTTGAGTAATTGGAGCTGAAGAATCATGTTTTTAAGATGCTGAACACAGAAATATACTTTGGGCAACTGAAGTATGTTGTTTAAGCTGCTTTTCGTATATTAAACTGGTCGACTTTTTATTTAAAGCAACAGCATATTTCATCTTTACTTTATTAACATGTTATTATGCTAACTTTTGCTAAGTAGCAATAACGTAAAGTACAGCCAGTGTGATTCTCCGAGGTTTAGCCAGTATTTGTACTGAGACTTGTCACTTTTCTTCGTTTGAAATCACAAAAACGACCACATAATATTCATCCAGGTTCAAATATGAGGTGCATCAGTTTCTTTGAGTCTCATGTAAACGCCCGCCATCAAGACAGTCCTAAAACAATTAGGTGCCACAGATGCACACAAAAAAAAGAAACTAGAGAAACTGCACTCTCTGTGAAAATGCAGTGTGAACCCTAAGAGCATGGGCGGAAATCTCAGGGGGCTCC
>NC_051446.1:11905209-11907380 GCF_001649575.2 Kryptolebias marmoratus | reverse complement strand
AAATATATATAAATAAATAAATAAATAAATAAATGGAATTTCCTCCCATGGCTGAGAGCTGAATGACTTTGCTAAAACCTGCTGACAAAAGCCGAAACTGAGTTGCTCAAGCTGAAAAGGCGCACATTAGCTAGAAGCCAAAATCAGAAAACTAGCGAGAAGCCAAATATTATCTAAAAAAGAAAAAAACAAAACCGCCAGGGAGAAGTCAAAAGTACCAAAACACGAGCTGAAAACAGCAGAACTTGACACTGACTGCTGTACCGCCCTGTCCAAGCTGTGTTCCTGATTTTAACTTTTGAAAGTTGGCTAGCTGATGCTAATAGGGGTTAGCATCAGCTAGCTGGCACCAACCCAAACTGTAATTATCTAACAACAAAGATTATTGGTTCTTTTTTTTAACCTATTAGTAGCTCTAATTTAACAAATTACTCATCTTAAGCCAATTTGGGGGTAAGAAACTTAACCTGGTATGATGAGTCAAGCTGAGTTAAAACTACCCAGGGTCCAAATTTGAACCAGTGAAGGTTCAAAATTGGGTTGATTTAAACCCAGCAGTTTTCAGTGTACTGAAACTCTGCCTGTGTGATGGTGACACTGGAGTCAACTGCTCTGCCTTCCCTCCTTCACCTCCGCATTGTCAGTCTCATAAATTATAAAAGTGGGGGAGGGTGTGTGTGTGTGTGTGTGTGTGGGGGGGGGGTTATCTGGTCTCGGTTACCTGCCAGCTGGGCTCCGCGTGTCTGTAGTAGCAGAAATTCTCTGTGATCCAGTTATAGATGGTGGACAGAGTCACTTTGGGCTGCTTGCTGGCCTGCATGGCCATGCAGATGAGAGAGGCGTAGGAGTAGGGCGGCTTGACTTTGGGGTTCGTCTTGTAGTCCACCTCCGCCGGGGGGCTCGCCTGGACCGGGATGTGCGGGAAGCCGGAGGCCGGGTGCGCGCAGGCGGAGAAGCGCGGGCCCGCGGAGGTGCTGGAGTCGCTGCCGGAGGTGACGGGGCTGCCCGGGTGCAGAGGCATGCCCGCGGACGCGGTGTCCCCGGCCGGTGGGCTGGACGGGGACTCGGTGCCGGCCCTGGGGAAGCCCAGGCGTTTGAGGAAGAGCAGCTGCTGGGAGGACGGGCATCCGGGTCCGGCGCAGCCGTGGCTCGGCCGCTCCGGGTCCGCGCTGAGGATGGAGAAGTTCTGGAGCCAGTGGAGGCTGGTGAGGCTGTCGTCGAGGGGGGCAGCGTCAAAGCCAGCCGCCTGGTCCTCCGGGAACACCGCCAGCCATTTCTCCTTAAACTTGTTGGCGATATCTGGGCTCGTTAAGACCGGCATCCTTCCTGCCTTTACGCGCGCGCTGAAGGCTCAAAGGACCCTTTAAACTGGCATTTAAAGTTCAGCGTTATCCCCAAATGGAAAAGAGGAGTGAAAGAGAATAAAACACGTTTTTTAAAAAAATCACCAAATGGGAATATTTTTGGCTAAAATATCTAAAAGCATCATGTTTTCAGCCGAATGACTGTGCGTAAAAAAAAAAAAAGTTCTCCGGCTCCTCCGCCTTGCTGGAGAAGATGCTCCGCGCGCACCTGTTGCCGTCTGCCTCTGCTCTCCAGGATGTCAGCTGCGCATCTTGTCTNGGGGGAGGGCGAGGAGCATCCAGCGCATATGGAGGAGGGAGGGAGGGGAAAACGAAAAAAAAGGAGCGATCAGGACCCACTCAGGCGAACCAGACTTGTAGGGGCTCTCCTGAAATGTGTGTGTGGGAGATCAAGATGTGAGAACATGGACAAGTTGTAAAATAAAGTCGCCCCTAAAAGCCCAAGAGGCGGCCCCCACCACCTCCATCACTTTAAAGGCCCCAGGAGGGATTTCTGATTGGTTCGCTGCGTATACGCTCGCCAATTTCTTGCTCCGTCTCCGTTTCCTCTCTTTCTGTTAAAACCCCGGGCACAAATGGGTGTCACGTTTAAGAACGGCTCCTCCTTTATTGTCCTCCATCTCCGTTCGGGGCCCAGAAGCAGGCCGAAATGTGACTCCGTGAGGCGCGCGTCACGGACCCGCGCGGCTGGCGCTGAAATAAACAAAAAGAGACGCGCCACAGCTCCCGCTCCGAACCTGCAAACTAAAACAGCTCACTTGAACAAACAGATCTGTGTTTATCTGTTAGTTAAAGGGTGGGTGGGGG
>NC_051446.1:11894757-11905183 GCF_001649575.2 Kryptolebias marmoratus | reverse complement strand
GGGTGGTGGTGGTGGTGGGGGGGGGTCCCTTTCCTCATAGCTAATTAGTGATTTCCAAGGTGAAAAGGCAAAGTCATGCTGGATAGGAAAAATGTTGCGCGCAAAATCCATCCCTAGTGAGTTGATTCCATTCACGGACATAATTCTTAGTTTCAGTTATGAGTTGCAAAAATACATCAGATCAGTAGCCAGTAACGTAAAAAACGGCGAAGTTGTACTTAAATAAATTAAATATTATTACATGAAATAAAAAGAAAGCTCATGAAGTCAAACCATTTTATACCTGGCATGTCACACACGCACCAAAACACACCTTTTCTGTAAATAAAATACTAGAGAACTGAGCCAAATCTTTAATAATTTAGGGAATTGTGTCTCCTAGTTTTGTCATCTCCAAATACTTCTGTTGTTTTTATAAGTATTCATATGATAGTGAGTGACCCTGCAGTTTATTTTATTTGTAAACTGTAAAACAAAACATAAAACTGAGTTTACCGCAGCTTATGTTAGTGGTATGTTCCTAACATTAAAATAATTAAAAAAAAATGAATGTAGGCTGGCGTTCCTTTGTGAGGTGGTTACTTTCTGCAGCAGAGCTCAGTGAACAAAAGAGAACACTGCCACACTGTGGACTCACCAGGCAACAAAAGGCCACACTACAACATGATCAGAAACGTCTGAAGAAACTTTAGTTGTCAGAGCATTTCCTGTCTAAAATTCCAACATCCATCAACTTCCTCCTCTGAAGCCCTGTTGTAATCTGGGGCTCCCTTTTGTGATGATCTAAGCTGACAAAACGCTGACGTTTTGATGTGGGAGTTGTATAAAAAGTGTAAAGAGAACCAAGATCTAATGAAACTTTAAAGCTGCTGCCAGTGGCTCCTTGGGGTTGCCATGGCAACCTCCGTCACTGCCTGACAGCAATAATAATAATAACAAAGGCAGACAGAAACACAGACTACAGAGTAAGCCTCAAACGAACGCCGTGTGAAAACTAGAAGTCGTATTTTATGTATATAAGACAACTATAAGATATGACAAGTTGAAAAAGGCCCTTCACTCGCAGATGTGAAGAGAAAACCCTGAGCTCGGATACAATAGGAGTTTATGAGACTTTGGATGTGTGCACTCCGCACAGCGGGAGGATTTAAGAGGAAAACCACAACTTTTATAGTGTGCTGGAGACACACTGGGTGGAAAGAAGACGTGCATTCCCACATCTTGATGTGCAAACTGCAGGGGTGTACAGTCCGAGGGAAGGAGAAGAACTTGTTGGCAAAACCTCCGGATTGTTTAGACGGATAACAAGTTGGTGACACCATCACGGTGAAATCATCCAGATTTAGAAAACTTAAACTGTGCTCAAGTCGAAACTATATAAGATAAGTCCAGTTTTCTGTGACTTTGAACCATGTTCCAGCTATGATGTCTCATCTACAGCTGCTTTTTAACTGTTTTTTGTAAGTTTTGTCTATGTACCTCTATGATGTATTTCTTATATGTTTTTTCTGCAGAAGGAGTTACAAATCAAAAGTCCTGACAAGAAGGGAAGACTATTGATTAAACAACAATGATGATATTCCATGTCTCTGTTTCTCTGAGATTAAAATAAAAGAGAGCAGGACCAAGGAGTCAAAGCCATCATGTCATGGCAGATTTTCAACTAATAATCACTTAGGTTGAAAAGTTTCTGGATTTTAATGTAAAGTAATTGCTGTAATAATTCTCATATTCTTTGTTTAGTTGCTGTTTTTTGTTGGACTCCTTCTCTGTTTTAACACATCATCCTGCTTTGCATCTTACATAAAAGTTACAATTATTATAATCTATTATGCGAAGAGAAGAAGTGCCAAAACACTGTGCAGTCGACAAAAGTAATCCTGCAAGACTGCCACGCTTCAGTCCAGACAATCAGGACACGTTAGGCGGTTTTAAAACTTCTGTTGTCACATCTTTTGCAAGTTTAAATTGTAGACTCCAGACTTTGACACCGACTTTATTTTTAAGGCGCTGAAGACCGGCGAAAAACAAAAGTGCCACAATTTTTTGAAAACATGGATACATCAGATCAGGAGCCTTATACTACAGAGGTTGATATTTAATAGTTTACAGGTTGATTTTTGTCAAAACAAAAGACAAATTGATATAATTATACAATAAAAATAACCTATTATACAAATATAGATCAGTGCATTTATTAAATACTAATTACATCCAAATAAAGGTATCATCTGTGACTGGTTTATGGCCTGTCAGAAACAAATTATCTTAGTTTATAATAAGGAGTGTTTTTTATGTGATCACAGTCTTTAAAACTGAGCTTACGACTGAATTTACAACTCTAAATGCTTAATAATTAGATCTGACAGAGTAAAGTAATTGCAAGGGACAAAACTGCTCATCAACCAGCATTACTGCACAGTCAGAGTGGTCAAACGTAGAGCCTTTTAGAGTTTAAGTTTGTGTCAAACATTTTGTTATTTGCTTCTCATTCACATCATTCCTCACGAGGTTCAGTGTTTTCCTTAAGGACACTCACATGAGGAGACAAGGGGTCAAACTATCTAAAAGATAACCAGTCTACGCACTGAGCATGCGCTGAAAAGATCATCAAACGTCGCATGAGATTATGAATGGGAGAAGCCTCAGGAAGTGTAATTTTACTCGAGATGATGCAGTTCCCTTATCCACCAGCAGGGGTCTCCAGCTCCATTCTCCAGCAGCCTGTTACAAACTACATTGTTTACATTTCATATTTACCCACAATGCTGCGCGGCGCTCATTTTACACACAGTCCGCACATCACAACTATGCATAAGGATATTTAAATACGAGTAAAGAGGGCGACTTCTCGAGTCGCTTTAGCAGAAAGTTATTACGACGAAGAAATCAGGATGTGAAAGGTTGTGGCAGCTGCCGCAGTCCGCCCTGAAATATGCAAATAAACTAAACCAAATAAAAAAACAAGACTATCGCTCTTGTTTCGCGCAGCGCGTGGTGGTTCCGACCAAACGCGACCCCGTGCCTCCTCGCGGCCGTCTCTGCTGTGCCCAATTTTAACTCGGAGCGATGTAATTGGTGTTGGTGGATTTGTTTACCATATTTGGCAAGCGAGTGACACAGTGCGCGTGAGAATTGGACGAGAGGGGTCGTCATTCACAAAAGTCAACCTTCTGGAGCGCTACAAACAAAGCGCGTGCTCATGGGATTTGTAGTCCAAAACAAACGCCGTGCGAGACTCCTCCACTCGGAGTTTACCACCATTCTGTGACGTCAGTGCCACGAGTTTATCACCATTTAAAACGCTTCCTTGTTTCATGCCGCATTTTTGTTTAAAAAATGCCAAAAACAAGAGTAATTAGCTACACCGGGCAGCTAAAACACAAACCGATCCCAGACCTCTCGCGTGCGGCATACAAATCCCACTGGCGGGGCTGTCAACTGATTGGCTGGGCGCACCTGTCAATCATGTATCGTCCCTTCCACTACCGCTCCTACAGTAAATATTTGTGTTTGCTCAACCGGCTGTAATGGTGGACGAGTGAGGCAGAGAGACGGATTACAACAAGGGAGAAGAAAGAAGAGGGGGGAATAAATAAATAAAAATAACGGGCGAAAGTCTGCTTCAGAGCCAGCAGCCGCGAGCGAGGACACGGGCTTCGTCGAAAATGGATGAACTCAAACATCAAGTCATGATTAACCAGTTCGTCCTGACGGCGGGTTGTGCGGCAGACCAAGCGAAGCAGCTTTTGCAAGCGGCACATTGGCAGTTCGAGGTAAAGCAGATATTTTTTTTAAGAAAAAAAAAGAAGGAGAGGGGGGACGAGAGCTTAAAGTCGACAGGGTAGCATTAGCTTATTAGCTAATGTTTACGTCTGCCCGACCGTTAGTTTCGTCTCGTGCCCCGTGTATCCCCGGCCACTCGCCTCATTTCTTTTCTCTTTTTAACAATTATTTCACCAGCATTTGGTGCGTCGACACAAGATATTCGGGACACTTTTTTTTTTAGTTCGAATTGGCAAATCAACAACAACAAAAAAAACTTTCTTTTGTCGTCGTCGCCCGCCGTGTAATTCTAATCTGAGCCGGAGTGGAAACGAGTTAAGAGTACACACTGTGACACAGAAGGGCAAAGCTGAACCAATTAGACTTCACCCCGGATTAAAAACTATAATCCGACACATGACGGACACGTACAGGCGAGGCCGGGGGGGGGGCTATTACGCAATAACGATGACCACCGACTAGCCTACAAATGAGCCCTCTGTAAAATATTATTGAGCCGATTGCAGATTTACCTCCCAACCCCCCCCTCCTCTCTCTTTTGTTGTTCAAATGCTCCTATTTCTTGATGCAGAAGGCCATATTTTAACCGCCCCTTCCCCGCACACACACACAAAATGATGTAATCTATTGTCTGTGTTTCCTTTTTAGACTGCCCTCAGTGCCTTTTTTCAAGAAACAAATATTCCATACGGCCATCACCATCATCAAATGGTGAGTGGTGATGCCTTCGATCCGTCAGATTTGACCAAATCTCTTTTTTTATTTTTGTTTCTCGGATGATGTTGGGTTTTTTTGTGGGCTGAATGTGACACAGGAGGGCGATGAAGCGGTCCTTTGAGTCTGAGGGAGACGATGTTGTACTAACAATAACAAAGCACATGTCGGCCATGTTGTGAGCTTCCAGAAATAAACACAGCC
Organism: Kryptolebias marmoratus; assembly: GCF_001649575.2. NCBI lineage: Eukaryota > Metazoa > Chordata > Actinopteri > Cyprinodontiformes > Rivulidae > Kryptolebias > Kryptolebias marmoratus. Next base: position 11,900,479 of record NC_051446.1, on the reverse strand, counting down.
AGGCATGCAGCAGCAGCAGCAGCAAGGAGGGAGGGAGGGGGTGAAAAAAAAAAAAAAAAGAAAAACGACCCACTGTGTACACTCAGAGGTGTCAGGATCCCTGGGTTATTTCACACAAATAAAGTACTCTTACTGGGATGGAAACTGCGCTCAAGCTAAAGCATGCTTTCCTGCAGCAAAGATCACTTCAAGGAAAGAAAAGTTGAATCACTTTTCCTGTGTGTGTGTGTGCGTGTGTGTAAGGTACAAATTGTTCTCTTGGACTTTCCTCCCCCACACACACACACAACAGACAAGGCGAGAGCACGCTGAGAGAGCTTGATCTTAATCCCACGAAACATTATAGCGCCGTAGCAGGGTTTATTTTTAATTTCAGAGGTTATTTACAGTTTTGTTGTTTTCTTTTTTTTTCGTTTTTTTTTTCTCGTAGCCTGCGAGCCAACGTTGGCACGGCCACCCTTCTGTTAGAGAGGACAACAAATGAACTCGTTTGTGTGTTTCGGGCTCGGAGCTGTGACTGAGATTCAGAAGATCTGCCTGTTTTTAGATGTTACTCTTTCTCTCTTTTTTTTTTTTTTTTGAAATCTGGTCTGTGTGCGTTCACATTTGAATAAGCCACCAACTCGCTGTCTTTGCATAGCGCTGCTCAGTGCCCAGCCTTTCTTCAAACCAAGATTTACTTTTAAAGCTGCCAGTTTGCCGAGATCTGAGTATCACAAACGCATTATGCCCCTAGTGCTGGGTAAACCATTGGAACCTAATCAGTTTTATTGACTCCAGTGGGGAGTAGTTACCATCATCACCAACAAAGCAGTCTGCTTAAACCGCCTGAACTCATCTATCGAAGGAAAATGAAACAAAAGGCAATTTCCCTGACCTAACTCCCGACAAAGAAACGGGAGAAAGCTGGTGCTCAAGCAGCTCCCTTCCTCCTGCAACTCGTGCTCCACTGTTTACAAATCTGTCCGCAGGTCTCAAACTACGGCACAGCTATTTCAAAGGCCAAACCAATCAGATCGTCAAAACTTGAATCAAAACTCAGCGGGTGTAGGCGAGGGTTCCGGCCCCTCGCCGATCCCGACTGCCTTCCTCCTGGTTCCCCAGGGGTGGACACTGCGAGGAGGAAGCGGGGCAGTATGAGGTGGCTGCAAGGTGTAGGCAGGTCACTGGGTTGTCATCAGTCGTTGTGGATCTGTACTCGGACCTGACAGGAGACTCGTATAAGTAGGTTGATCCAAAATTTAAAAAAAAAAAGTGTCGTCAAGATCATGGCACATCTTCTGAGGCTGGAATACTTTCCCTCTGACAGCGGGCTCCAGAGCTCTCCGTTCGTGTCAGGTGTTGCTCTTGGATTCGATCCCAACGTCATGTTGTGGCGTCAGAATCCACACTAGACTGTGACGCCAATGTCATCCACGTCTGTACTTCCAAAAAAAAAAAAGGGGGATTACACGTTTAGCTGGGAACTGGCTCAGCGGATGCTAGGAACATTCAGACAGGGCGCGTTGAGCTGTAGAAACCAGTCCGCAACCGACTGATTGGGCAAAGTACATCATGTCTTTTCCCTGGGTTACCCCTTCTTCAAAGAAAGAAAAAAGTGATTCTTAAATTTACTCTTTAAATGTACTGAAGTAAGAGAACGTACCGTATGTAAATTTAAAAAGATGGACATCAGGAAGTAACCGTGCATGAAAATGAGAGAAATTGAAAGTAAATGTAAGTCAGTCTTTCCCTGGCTGAATAGAAGGCAACGCTGGGAGAAATAAAAACATAATACACATATATATATATATATATATATATATATATATATATATATATATATATATATATATATATATATATATATATATATATATTTGTAAGGGATATACACAATAATCACAGCTCGGTACCTCAGTTTTGAAATCCTTGTTTGGTGTGTTTTCAGTGCAGTTCCATTAAAGGAAACAAACAAATAGCAGAAGCTAGCTTGGTCAACTAGCTTGTACCTGCTTGTGTAAACCTGGTGTCTAAAATGTGGACTAGAGGGAACTTCATGATGTGGTTCTGTTACTTCTAGTGTGTTTAAAAGTGGCGTTTTCAACAGCAGAGCCTCACGGAGTGTTCTGGATTTTGGCTTCCATTGTTAGCGAGCGGCTGTTTAAATGCTATGGGAAGATGGGTTTGCACTTGAGTTTGTTTTGTTTTTGTGTGTATGTTTTATGTTTCCACTCAGATGACACAACGTCCACGCGCTACGTTTTAATAACGAGGAAGACCGGAGGAAGACGGCTGCCTCCCTCAAACAGGCCCTGGTGTTTTTGCGTTTGCTCCGGGTAGTTCTGATGCTTTTCCCTGATTGTTTTTTTTTTTTTTTTTTTTTTGCTGCCCCTTTTTACTCGACGCGTACTGAGTGCTCAGGGCGGCAGAAACACCCGAGCAGAGCGCTGCAGAGGCTGAAGGCAAACGCAGAGGACTTCAGGTATTATGAAACGACGTAGTAGCTTTTTCGATCCTTGGTGTGTTTGCGTGGCAGCATCTGGCAACAGCTGCCCAGCAAAGGAGCCCAACACGGATATGAAGGGGATTTTAGGTGAAGTCGCTTCTTGACTCGCTGCTGGTCCAAAACAGTCAGCTTCTATTCACGCAGAGTTGTTAGGATTAAGGGGGATTTTTACTTTTATTGCATTTTGTTTGTGTGTTTATCAACGGTCAGCATCGACTCTGTCCGCTCGCACTGAGGGGATCCATCTTCTTCTAGTGATTTTTGTATCAGTCGACCTTTATCATGCCACCATTAAAACGGAGCATTTCACTTGTATCTGGCTCATGATGTCACTCTCAGCGCGCCGCTGTCATCGGTGTATTCTTGCGTAATTACAAGCTCACGTTTTGTGCGTGCGTTTCCGCCCTCCACACGCATGAGTCCCCTAACGGCGCTACAGTAGGGCAGCCTCCCCGTAGCTTAAACCGGGCCTCGGTGTTCTTTTGGCGCATGGATCTAATCCTTTTGGCTGTCGCTCATCGCTGCACACACACATCACACACGCCGTCTGTCTTTCAGTCCGAACAAGACAATCTGAAGCAACATTTTCTGCCGTGGACGCCGTTGCATCAGCGTTCAGTGTCGCAACACAGGCTGAGATCGGTGTTTTTGGCTAGACGCCTCACGCGGTTCTTGGCAGCGTGGCGCGGTTCGATCTCATGTAGGTCACTTAGTTTCTAAATACTGTTCAGAGAGCTGGTTTATCATTTTGCGTTTGTGGCCCAAAGACAATGTGTGAGCCTGAGTGTGGTTTTGAAAATTGTTTTTCTGTCTATATTTGGCATCAGAAGCCCCCCCCCCACACACACACACACACACACACTCACCCATCCTCCTCCCCTTCTCTAAACACATTGTCTTTTATTAGCTTTAGTAGCATTTGGTGGATTTAAAAATTCAGTTGTAAACTCAGTCCAGTTCGATGTACATGCAACTCAATCAGTGTGTCAGAGGTCGGTTTATTACATCTATCACTAACAGGCCTATCAGTCCTCGAGGGAAGGCCCGTCGCCTGCTGCATGTCATGTCTTGCCAGAGTTTTAAACTAAAATCATCTTCTTTTGAGTTAAAAAATGCCATGAGCGATCTCACGCAGCACGGGGACATCTTGTGTGATCTGTTAGCCCTCTGAGTGCGTGTTGAGAATGACTCTCAGCTACAACCACGGCACATTTTAGCTCAGTATTTGTAAAACCGACCGAATTACAGCCACTTTTGCGCTCTCCAAGGCGAGTTGGCTGCGGTGGCATTCGTTAATCGGATCGGCCTGAAAGAATAATCAGTTGTAGAGGCATATCCAATTACATTTCATTACAAACCGTCCGGTGGTTCATGAGATATTTTGGTGACAGACGGACAAGCAGGCGAAAAATACCTTTTGCCTTTCAGCGGCGGGCGATTAATTATTTCAAAAAGAAGTTAGTTAGCAGTACAGTTGTTAAAATGCTGTAGGATTACGCTGAAGTCGTTATACCTGTGTGTTTATTTCCTCATGTTCGTTTGTGTTAGTTGGTCCAGATTAATGTTAGTCTGCTCAGAGCAGATTGCTGGTTTTATCTTTGTGTGTGTGTGTCTGTTTTTTTTCTTGAATGATGTCATCTGTGCTACGTCCCACCACACACATCCAAGCCATAATCAAAACCCAACCTGCTCTGTGTTTGCTGTAACCCCACCCTGTTAACTCCCTGATGTTTCCTCCACACACACACACGCACGCAGTCTGCCCATGCAAACGCAGCGGCCGCAACACATTCCTGCAGGACGCGACACTCAAAATAGAGCCTTTCACAGCTAAAGCGTGCCTCTGCAACGAGGAACACGGCGTCCTGCCTCCTTCTTCTTCTCCATCTCTCACAGTAACTCTGTTCTTTCCTCACATCAGACCGTCAGGACTCAGTTTGCCTCGTGCTTCTTTTAAGTTCATTGCCACGAGGTGCTCTTGTTTTAGCATCCCTCTTAACGCTGCTTCATTTAACGTTAACAAATCTTCCATTCAGCGCTGATGAATAATAGAAAACATCTTTTTTTTTTTGGACAAAGGACAGCAGCAAGTAAAACCAAACGCCCCCAAACTTAGAGGACTGGGATGATATCACTGATGGGCATTTTTGTTAGAGAGAAAAAAAATCTTGTTCTCTTTCAGATTACAAATTTAAGAAGAGATGGAACTTATGGAAGTGATCCATGGGTAGTATCCAATCTTATTAAGTATATTTGTTTCAATAGTGGATCCCTATGTGGCTTCTTTTTATATTTTTACATTATTACATCTTTTCCTGTGTTTACAGTCACTGGTCTGTAATTGTTGTCTTTTTTGGACTTGAATATTTAAGATGAATCTCTTGTTAACCTTATTTAAATGTTATGGTAATTGTAAAAGGTATAAAAATAAAGGCAATTTAAAAGAGAAGTAGACAGGTTTTAATAGGAAGTGTAATTGAGTTTCAGTGAATAAAAACTGGAAACAAGTTTCAATAAAACTACAAACAAATTTCAATAACAATTTAAGCAAGTTTCAGTAAATATGCAAACAAGTTGCAGTGAACGTGTAAACAAGAGTCAGTAAAAAGTGTTGCAAATAACTTTAATAGAAAAGAACGAAAGAAGTACTTTAGTACTTCCATTCTATGCCATCCCACATGCAGCAGGTCAGGCTGCGCTCCTTACTGTCCCTTCTGAACACGGAGCCTCACCCTCAGTCACCCGGGGGAACGACAGGCACTGGGCTATTGGGGAAGTTTATCTGTGAGCCGATGTTTCGTTGTTCCTCTGAACGCTCAGCCAACGCTGCAGCCTGATGTTTTTAAAGCTCCAGGTTGGACTCTGCCCCGGCCTCCAGCGTCCACGCTGTTCAGTATTGATATTTAGAGAGGAGGGGGGGCATCTGTTCACAGCAATTCCAGCGTTTCCATGATTGATGTATATATATATATTTTTTTTTCCTCCAATGTTGAGTCAAACGCAGCCACAATAAAGTGAATGAATCCTCATGTGACCGCAGAGCAGGAAGTAGCTCAGCTGGATGACTTCTGCCGCCGCCCCGGGAACATGTGACCCCCTCCCCCCGCCATGTGACGAGCAAACCCTAACCGGGCCCTTTTTGTCAGAGTTATGGCTGTTAAAGGACATTTAGAGAGGCTGGGTTTTTTTAAAAGAAGGCCTTTGGCAGCGAGTAGAGCGTGCTTCCTGTGTCTG
>NC_051446.1:11888406-11894632 GCF_001649575.2 Kryptolebias marmoratus | reverse complement strand
GGGGGAGACGGCATCTGGTCTTTCTGCTGCGGGCCCCTCGCCCTCCTGTCTGCTCACGAAGCGGCAGCAGAATGCTCAGAGTGAGCTGCACATCTGTGGTGATTACTGCGGTGTGGTTGCAACGAGTCACAGGCAGTCGGCTGGGTGATGTTCGCTTTTGTTATCTATTAACAGAAAGGAGAAAACGCGAACAGCTGATTGGCTTTTGGAGTCAGCCTGGTGCAAGATGGCTGCCACAGCTGACTGACTGGCTACAACTCAGCCAGTTATGCAGATATTGAGCTAAAATTTGACGTGGTAGTAGCCAACACAAACTGTGATTGGGACGTCTAATTAAAAGTTACTTTTCCCGGTAAACATTTAAAAAGCTTCAGTTTTTTTTTTGTTGAATTGCTGCCCATCCTAAGCTACGTTTGTGTTGCGACATTTACTGTAAAAACCTATAAAAGAAAGAAAGAAAAAAAGCTCCTATGTTTTACTTTTTTATTGGGCTGTAATCACCACGGGTCACGAGCGTTCAGCCCCCGACTGGCAGAGCGCGGCGTGGTCGGGGGGAACGCGCAGCAAGCCCCGCGGGGAGGCGATGACAGCAGGCGTGAGCGAGGCCGTTTCCTGACAGCGCTAACCGCCCGGGATGGGGAGAGGAGGAAGGTTTCGGCCCTCCGCGCCGCTGCCTGTGTGTCACCGTTGTTTTTTAAGGGAATGTTTTCAGTAACTACAAACACTCGGTCTGGGCGTCCAGGCGTGGCTCCGCGAGGAGGGATTTTATTTATTTATTTATATTTTTTTCAGAAACCCTCGTCCGTACAAAGTCACCGGAGTGTGTGAGGCGCGTTCGAGCTGAAGAGCAGAGCTGCAATTACCTTCATAAATCACAACGTGATGACACGAAGGGCTGGCTGCAGATCTCTCTTTATTGTGTCCCTCGTTTGCCCGGCATTTTAGTAGAACACAGTAAAACACGGAAGTTTAGTGGCTCTGCCAAAGCAGGGGAAAAAAAAAGCCTTCTTCTGTCCAGATAAGTAACAATCAGGCCGTCTTCTCCTATTGTTTGGGATTTTTATCTGTTTGTGTTTGAATGAAGGCCTCTCAGATGTCAAACGAAATCGTGTCCGAGTCCGTTGATGTTGCTAATGGTTGTAAATGGATCTCTGCTGGATATTTATGTGTGTGTGTGCCATGTGTTGTACAGCCATGCCAGGCATTTAACCACTTCTGAAGAGGCTTGGCCTGCGCTCCCTGCATGTTCCAGCATGTTGCTCTGTATGTTTCCAGCAGCACGGCTTCCCAGAACCCCTAACCACACACCCGCAGGCGTGTACACACACACACTCACACACACACACATTCAGAAACTTTGGCTCAAGGGGTTCAGGGATAGGGACTCCGTGTGGAATGGCTGCGAGGGCCAGATGTGTTTATGAGCGGTGGTGTTAGCTCGAATTCCTCCCCGATTCTTAAAGGGCGACGCTCCGAGAGTGTTCCTGTCGCGTGGCTGACGGAACGCAGGCAGCGCACGGGGGGGTTGCGTAAGCTGCGGTGTGGTCAGATTGTCCCTGACCCATTCTCTCAGGTCGACTGTACACTTCAGTCAGGCTCAGGTCAGATTATTCTGTACCCTGTCTCAGTGGGACAGAGTCCTAGGAGTCTGTCGCTGTCACAGATCAGTATCACGGTCATCTCTTTTTTTAGAACGCCCGCTGCAGGAAGGGAAAGGCGGGCGATGACGTTTCTGCGTGTGTTCTTGGGTGTCTGTCTGTTAGCGACAGACTCTAGGCCGTTTTAATTAGCCCGTAAGTTCTGTAACATTCTATCGCATTGAAAAAAAACCCTTAAAAATGTTTGTTTTCGTCGTTGCCGTATGTGCAAATCTATTTAAAACGAACAGTTTTGTTCTGATTCGTCAAGCAAAATGGACGTAAAACTGAAACTGCAAGCCCTATGAAGTAAAAGCAGAATCCTTCTTAGAAAAACCCATCTGGCCAGGCTAAACGTGGGCGCAGGCATCCACGTTTGCCCCCTTCACGATGACCTTTAGTCCAGTAGTTTCTATGCGAGGCCGCCGCAGACGCCGACGCTCGGTGGGCCGAACTACCTTTTCACCTTTTCTGCATCTGAGGGAGACACCGAACACCTCCCGTTAGCCTGCTAACGGTTGTTTTTAGCAGCACGCCGTGTACATATCCAGTTCCATCACATCTGTGGCTGCCTGCTTTCCTGTTTGATTTCTGCCATAGGCTTTTTTTTTAAAAGCTGTACTTCATTGTTTTTTTTTTTTTTATCATATTGCAGTCAAAAAGTGTAATATATTCTCCTGATGTAGAGAGGGGATGTAAGCACCTGTTAGCCGCCTAGTTTGTATTATTTCGTTTGACAAAGACCATTTGTCTCCCCATCAGACACCACCTCGTCGTTGATGAGGACACCAGCAAGCAAGCTCTGGTTTAGGGTTGATGCCATTTTGTTGCCGTAGCGACGCTATTTGTGCCCAAATTCCCATACAGTATTAATCATAAGTTCAAATTTAGCAAGCAGGCACTCTGAAAACAAAAAAAAGCCGTTCTCGGCCACATGCGCGTCATAAAACACTCCCTATTTAAACATTTATCAGGCAGGAACACACGAGTACCGCCACCGCACCACGCCAACCGTTTTATGATTTGTCTCTTGCTTCCTTCTGCAGTTTGTTTGAATTGTTTTGTTCCTGACCCCGACCTCACGTCGGTGTCAACTCTTCCATGTCCATTACCCGTAAACGCACGGTCCGCGGCATCAAGTTGATGTTTGAAAAGATATTTCGGATTGTGCTTTGGTTTGTCTATGTATTTTATGAATTTCCTTCCCTTTTTTTTAACCCTTAAAGCCTGTTTATTTAGGCTGTGTCAGTTGCTGTAAAACTCTGCAGACGTGTGTTTATATGACGAAAACAAACCCAGAATAGGGCGTCTTTGTATTTTTATTGTACAGTTTCGCTATTTACGTGTGAAGTGACAGAGCCGTGTCGATGTGCAGGAGGCACATCTTCATTATCAGCAAAAAAAACAAAGAATGTATGTGCCAGGAGGGTAGGATGTGTGTTGTTTAGCCGCGTAAGCTTTAAGAGTTAGCCGGCTGAGCTCAGCCGAGCGTTCAGATTTTGAATCTCGGGGTTAGTTGGCGACACTGACTGTAGCGCCGTTGCTGCCACCAAGTTGCAAACACTGCAAGCAGCAACAGCGTTGCTCGGGACGTAAAACCAGTACGCGACCCCGGTAATGTCAGCCATGTTGCGTTTCTGAGCCGCAGAGTAGTTCAGGCAAACAAAGTCACAGGCCTGTATTCCTTCTCCACAGCTGCTGATAGTGTCGCAGCTGGTCTGACGGCAGCCACACACACACGTAGCTGCCTCGGCTCGTTTCTAATGACCCGTCGTTTTGAGTCCTGGAAACTCAACCAGTCAATGGAGGCCGGGAGCGTGGTGTGGTCGACTACTCTGGTGCAGATCAACGAAAAAGGCCCGATCCGATACTTGCAGTCACATGAGGACATCCCAAATCATATCCTCAAGCCTGCCAGTAGTTCAAACTTGTCCTCTGTGGAGGACATTTGTAAACCTGCAGATCTCCCACCCATTGCGTATTACTGAATTGGCTCTGTTTGCTGTCTACAGAGGACATTTAGGGCTATTCAGTGATACCAAATGTGAAGAGGTGGGGCTTACCTTACAAAGATTGGAGAATTATTAAAATATTGTGATAGGACAATTTGTTTTCCGTTAGTAGTCAGGAGGATATTTCCCCACATCCACCTCGGATACGTAGCCTCGGCCCTATTTCTCCACATCGATTTCCCCTGGCGTTTTAGACCCCCAGCCCCCCAATTATTGGTCCTTTTACTTGAAACTGTTCCGCCGCTTTAGAACAGTTGAGTTAAGGTCAAGTGCCTTTTTCTTCTCGTTACTTCGTTGGAAGGCAGGCGGGGAGGCCTGTCAGCGCTGAATAACGTTCCCAAAAACCGAGGCTTTCGCGGATTGCAACACAATCCTCATTTTGAGGAAAGGAACGGCCAAATATGTGTAACAAAAGCCAGCGGTTGTGAGGCAAGGGAGCTTACATGTTTGTAATCATGTGTAAATTACGCAAGGCCCGCTTGTGTGCTTGTTTTTTTTATTTTTATTTTCTTTTTTTTGAATCTACATTATCGACTGTAAGGCTCTAAGTCCTTCCACCCGTCCGTCTGGTTCGGCGCACACTCGACGGGTCGGGTAACGTTAGGACCGGGCTCCATGAGCTCGTCACGTCCCACCGCGTCTCACGGCGCAGTTTGCCGCAGGAGCGTGTGAACCGAATCGACACGTCGCAGACAGACGGGGGGAGGTGGTGAGGGAGACAGGAAGAGGGAAGTGAGAGGACGAGAGAAAACGCTCGTGGGATCTCACCAACGTTTTGTCGTTGAGAACAGGAAAAAAAAAGGGGGGGGGGATTGCTCGGTTAATGTTTCTAATTAAATGTTGTTTTGGACACGTTCAGACCAGTTGAAAACGTGTGTTTCTGAAAGTTAAGAGTATTTCCCCCTGTGTTAACTGTTCGCGTCAGAAGGCGAAACTTTAACAAACCTAAAATGAAAGTGATCACTGAGTGTGCATCTACAACCCAACTCAAGATGGCTGCCATGGCAAACATAAGAATGGCGACAGCTCAGCCAGTTTTACAGAGATTATGCTAAAGTTTGTTGTTGTTGTTACCACATATTTTGAGTTCTAACGGATCAGGCGGTATGGCGTGAGGTCGCCCATGACGTTATGTTTAAGGGTTAACTGTGGCGTGGAAGGTGGTTAAGGTTTGACTGGATCAGTGCTACGGTTGGCTGCTGCTGGACCGTAGTTTGCCGTGTTTTTACTGAACGTGACACGCTTCGGAGACGTGACACGCTTCGGAGACGTGACACGCTTCGGAGCCGGCCAGGAAGTCTGTTCATGTACTGCGACAGAATTAATGGAAGCCAGCGGCTCGTGTTTCACTCATCGCAAAATTTAGCTTCGAATTATTCCAGCAGCTGGAAGGAAAAATACTGAGACTGACTAAGTGTGTGTGTGTGTGAGAGAGAGAGAGAAATGAGTGGTGGAAGGTAAACATAACAGGGAAGCTCGTTTACAAGATGCGAGCAGACTCTCTGCGCAAGTTAACAAGAGGACTGAAAGCTCCTCTTCAGGCTGCCGCTGAAGAGACACCCTTCATGTTTCTGAGGAATGTCTTCGGTTAGACTGTAAATCACTTCAGCTCATCTGTGTTTGTGGACAAACACACACACACACATGCGTGTAAACAAACCTGAGGAGCATTAAAAGGGGTTCGCGGAGGACGAGGACAGGCTTGCGTTTGGAGCGTTCTTTAAGCAAAAAAAAAAAAAAAACGGCGTGGAAGAGAAGGTGGACAGGAGCGGCCCCGTCCCAGCGAAACGGGGAGCTCGGCGCTGCTTCCTCGTAACGACCGTCCCCATGGCAACGCCTCTCCGTTGGCCGTGTTTTGAACACAAACTGCTTCTCGCTGTCTGTTGTTCTCTCCTCTCTCTCTCCCCCACCCTCTCTCCATCTGTATCTTTTCAACAAATGGCTGCGCCGGAGCCCCTCGCTCTGCTGTCGGCGCTGCTGATAAACTTTCTCCTTTCGAAGGTTACTCCAAAACACCCGCCTGGGTTCGAAAGACCGATGCTTTCATGTCTTATTGTTCATGTGAGTTAAAGGTCGGTCGCCTGGTGCTGTTGACTTTTTTAAATAACCTTGCGAAACGTCCACTTAGGCGAACCAAACAAGCCGATCAGATCTTTAGCGAGCGCAGACGCACGTAAACGAATTTGACGCCAGCGTTTGTTGTGTGTACATACAGCCATTACTACAGGCGGAGGACTTTCTCACGTGAGCTCCTTCCCCCGTTTGAGACTCAGATGGGTTCACTCTTGACCGTGCCTGTCATCAAGCCTCGCAGTGCTTTAAATAGTTTAAGTAGTTTCTGTTTTAGCAGCGAGAGTTTAACTTAGATCTGAATAATCACAAAGAAAAAATATTCAGTGAAGATCCCTCTAATCTGACCGTAGTTATATACAGGTGCTGGTCATAAAATTAGAATATCATGAAAAAGTAGATTGATTTCAGTAATTCCATTTAAAAAGTGAAACTTGTATATTATATTCATACATTACATACAAACTCATATATTTCAAATGTTTATTTCGTTTAATTTTGATGATT
>NC_051446.1:11884002-11886989 GCF_001649575.2 Kryptolebias marmoratus | reverse complement strand
TTTTTTTTTTTTTTTTTTTTTCCCTTCCTGTCTCTCAGCATGTTAACCCTTCCCTTTAAAATGAAAATACCTATTAAGAAATATTTTATTTAGAAAAAATAATCAATTTAAGCAACAGGCAGCAAAAGTAATCTGAGTTGCATTTTTAAAAAATAAAAACAAATTGTGGGACATGTTTTTACGTTATCGCCCCGTCCAACAGTCTGTCTGTCACAGCTGGACGCCTCATGGGTTGAGGATGATCCCCATTGATTTAAAGTTCACGCAGTGAAAGGTCTGCACGGTGGGCGACTCATTTGTGAACGCCTTGTCCGTGCAACCGTGTAACGTAGGGATGTCAAACTGCACAACTGGACGCCTCAAGAGTCGAGGATGATCCCTATTGATTTCATGGTCACGTAGACAAAGGTCAGCGTGGTGGGCGACTCCTTTGTGAACGCCTTTACCGTGCTCTAACTCTGCAACCATGTAACGTAGGGATGTCAAACTGCACAGCCGGACGCCTCAAGGGTCAAGGATGATCCCTATTGATTTCAGGGTCACGTAGTCAAACGTCAGGGTCACGGATAAACCCTTTGGGAAAACCTTGCCCAACTCTAACGCTAACTGTGGACACATTCACGCTCTGGATTCTGACAGCTTTCTGACGGGCGTTTTCTGTATCAATAGTGGTACTTTTGTTGCATTTTAGTTTTAATAGTCTATCTGTGGTATTTTTACTCGAGTTTATCACGCCGTCAGTGTGTCCTAGCAGCTTGTGCCGAGTAGAAACTATTTGAACTTTGATGCTGTATGTCTGTAAGGGTGTAATCGTTGGTCCAGGCTGATGTAACGGCAGGTTTGAACATGAAAGTGACACAAAACTTCGTCAATGAATCTGGGCTGGATCGGAACGCAGGCGTGCTCTTAAATATTTTTTTCTTCAAATCCGTTGTAATTAAATCCTAAGTAAATTTGATCCCACTTAATCCCGGTGCTGGGAGTTGCCCGGCTGTTTCCCCTCCACCGTTCAGACCCGGTGATTTTTTTTTTTTTTTTTTATCGTGTTGATTCCTGTCCTGCTCCTTCTCTCGGGCCAGGTCTGTATCTTCAGACCTCCTCCTCGCTAACGAGCGGCTCCAGTCCTGCTCCTCGGCGAAATCCAGTAGCCGGTTGTTTTCCTGGACAGAGGCGCGGAGCAGGAAGTGGGTCACGGAGCAGTCTTACAGTCACGATGATGATGATTTACTATTTCTGAGCAGTTGAGTTTGATGTTTGTGCGTTGGCTGCAAGGTCAGAGGTTCTCCGTTTTTAGCACGCAGATGGCTGCTCGTCTAAGCAGGACGTAGCTTTCTAAACAGCGTTAGTCGGATTCGGGGACGACTTTATTGTTGGAACAGGAAGTGAATTTTACTGGCGTTTAGTCATCATCAAAACCCTCTGCAGCACACAGTGAGGGGCTGCTGGGATTCCCCTAAATTTCCCTGCTGTTGTTGAAAACAGCCTGCCTTCTGTTAAAGAGCGTTACATTGAAATGATTCGTTTTGGAATGATTCAAATATTAAATGAATTAAAACAACAACAAATCACGGTGGGGGGAGACGTTAAGTACAAACAAATACTATGGTTACCACTGATAGTTGTCTCAGCACCTGCTGGAGGTAAAATACAAGTCACATCTTACCCTCTCTGTACACGATTCCAACAGTTTGCCGTCAGATCACCAATAACTGCGGGGACAAAACCTTATTGCCTCAGTTAAACTCATGTTATCTCTTAGTGCTGGGATAATTTGTTGTGGATAACGCTCAGCTACTACCACACCAAACTTCAGCCTGATATCTGTAAAACTGATTGAGTTAGAGCCGTTTTTGTGTTAGCTGAGGTTGGTTAGCTGTGGCAGCCATCTTGAGTCAAGCTGACTCCAAAAGTTTATCAGTTGTAGACGTTCATCCAGTGGTTACTTCCTGAGAGTTTCCTTCAAATCTGTGCAGTGGTTCATGAGATATTTTGCTAACAGACACAGGAAACAGCGGGACTCTCCCAGACAATAACTGCTTTCCTCTCCTCCTGCAGATGTGCACCCCAGCCAACACACCAGCGACGCCCCCCAACTTCCCCGACGCGCTGACCATGTTCTCCCGGCTGAAAGCGTCCGAGAGCTTCAACAGCGGCGGTGGCGGCGGCAGCCCCATGGCGGCGGGCATGGCCACCTCGCCCCCTCCCCCCCAGGTCGGCGGCTGGGGGGTGCCACCGAACGTGCCCAATGTGCCGCAGCCTCAGCAGGGACTCTGGACTCAGGGGCAGCCCCCCACGCAGCCCTGCCCCGCCTGGCCCGTGGGCGTCAACGCGCACACGGGCGCCGAGCAGAAGGCCAGTGTCGCCATGGAGGCGGAGAGATGAAGGGCCACGCGGGACTGAAACAGCTCCGCCCCCTCCTCTCCCTCCCGTCAAACTCAGGGAGGGGAGGGGACGAAAGCAGGGGGAGGGGGGGAGGCAATAATGGGTTGAAATGGGTCCTTTTTTTTTTTTTTTTTTGAGTAAAGAAAAAACCCAACAAAAACCCGACGAATCTACGCAAACCAAGAGAAACTGATCACGGACACTTCAAGAAGAGAAAAACCAATGCAAACGTCAAAACCAGAAAAAAAAAACATACGCACACATAGTAATAAGAAAGCAACTGAGATCTTTGTTAGTTTTTTCTAAGTAAACGCTTAGATACGAAAATTCTTATTGTTGGACTTCAAACCAGAAATGGAGAAAAAAAACAAAACATATATATATATATTGTCACGCCCAAGGATTCTCTGTGATGTTCGAGGACATTCTAAGGCAGCAAACTTCAAATTTAGTATTTTTTTTTCTTCTTCTTTTTTTTTTCTTGTTTCCAGCCCGTGTTTTGAAACCACTGCTGTTCTGTGTTTCCTGCGACGGTCTGTGCTGCATGAGAGGAGGGAAAAGAGGAAGTCGTGACGCGGCGTTGTTGTTTTTTTTTTTTTTTTTTT
>NC_051446.1:11873335-11882723 GCF_001649575.2 Kryptolebias marmoratus | reverse complement strand
ATTTGGTTAAATCAGAGAGTTTTTGGGTGGGCCTGTTCCTAAATGGTATCTCATGTATGTCCCCCACCCCCCACACCACCCCTCCTTGTATGACTGTATGAGACCATTCCCACAATATTTGTGGACTACCTGATAATTAACTTATCATTTTTTGTGAACCTAAATAAATATTGTATGTCAACCGATTGGGGATGGTTTCCTGGCTTGTGGGTGTTGATGTTGGAGCGCACGCCGCCGCCCGAAGGTTTACGACTTGGCGAACCCAACGGCGGTGGATTCAATGAGATTGTTTCTGAAGACATTCCGAGGGAGTTTTAACGCGCGTCAGCTTTCTTCTTTAAAGCCCAGCTCCCCAGTTTTGAAGATTCGTTGAGTAAAATGTGAACAAAAACAGGATTCTACGATTTGCAGATCTCACAAACCTATATTTTATTCCCAAAAATAAACACATCAAATGTTTTAACTGAAAAAATTGTATCATTTTAGGAAAAAAAAACAAGAAAATTTAGAATTTTTTTTGGCAGCAACACGAATCGGAATAATATTTCTCGGCGTACTGAAGAAGAGAGGGATCATCTGGGTCCGTTAGGAGCGCTCAGCTCAAAAGCCTTCTTCTCTGATGGTATGGGGGTGCATTAGTGCCTCTGGCGCGAGCGGATGTGTACCTGGAACGACGCCGCCAGTGTTTTCTCTGTTCCATTGCCGACAAACTAGGGGTTTTATCAGAATTGCAAATCATTGCTTTTTGTGTTTATTTACGTTTTAGAGCAACGTCCCAACTGTTTCCGACCGTTTCTAAAAATCTAAGCCGGCAAGATGTCGACGCCTCGATTTATAATCTGCAAAAGAAGTGAAAAGAGAACCACGATCAAAGGAGGGTTAATAGCTGCTGCCGGTGGCTCGTGAGCGTCACCGTGGTAACCACACACCTGTGTCTCTCACTCCCTGACAAGTAGATTAACGCAGACTGGGAGGCCAGCCTCGGAGAAATGGTCACTTTGTGAAAACGATAAATGGTAATAAAAGAGTTTCTGAACTGTAAATCGTCAAACATTTTGGTTTTTATGGTTTTCATGGACCAGAATTCACAGCACATGATTCTGGATTGACCCATTCCTTTTAGATGTCTTCTTTGTGTGGGCTTTTCCCTAAAGCTTCAGGAGGAGTAGTGAATCAAACATCATGACATCTATCCATTTTCTTTACTCCGGGTCATGGGGAGCTGGTCAGCAGTCACTGTGCGAGAGGCGGGGTGACACCCTGGACAGGTTGCATGTCCATCACAGGGACACATGGAGACAAACAGCCAGTCACGCTCTCACCGAGGGACAATTTAGGGTTACCAGTTAACCTAACGGGCCTGTTTTTGGTCTGTGGGAGGAAACCGGAGCACCCAGAGTAAACCCACATGAGCACAGGGAGAACATGGAAACTCCACCCAAAAAGGCCCCAGGTTGGGAAGCGAACCTGCGACAGCTCTGACCACTGTTCCACTGAGCCACCCTGAACATCATGACAGAAACAGAAGTTGCCTCAGTGTGTATATCTATTGAAGCCGCCCTTAATGAAATCAGTAGGAAGTTGATTCGGGTCCGTCTAACGCAGTCACACAACCAGCCCTCGTAGTTCTGTTCTGCAAGGACGTTTTCCCACCACTTCCTTCACGTGTCTTAAAAACCTGTCTCATTGTCTCTGCAGCACAAGGCGAAAGGGCCAGGAGATGAAAGCCAAACCGGGAGAGGACAGAAACAAAACAAAACAAAAAAAAAAAGATTTCAGCCCCTCTCCCTTCACCTCCCTCCGTCCACGGCTCCTTTGGACATAAACAAAAACAAACCCCAGCTGTCGGCGCACACGCGATCGCTCTCCACAAACAAGCACGCCCACACATGCCGGTGGTACAATGGCGGCGGTGAAAGGGAAGGGAGGTCACGGAGTTTGTCCCGTCCTTTTCCTCGCCTCCTGACTTCTTCCCCCCCTGCCGGCAGGAAAACCCAAGTGGATCGCCTTCCCTGATAAGTGCATGCCAGGCTTTCAGCTCGTCGTCGTGTTTCGACAACCCTGGCACCGGGGGGGTTCGGCGAGGATAAGGCGGCCAATAAACGCGGCGGCCGTCCAAAGTGCAGGGCAGCGCAACCCGACGTGAGACGGCAGTAAAACGAGGTCGACGCTGGGGAATAATCCCACAATAAACGACAGCATCGTTCATGTAAAGCAGACCGGAGAGGGTTACTGGCGTCTTTGAGTGGCCGTTTATCTGACCGTGATGTGCACGCCGTGAGGGTGTTCGGACGTGTCGCAGAGCGAGCAATGAAACCTGGAGTCTGTCGTTTGTATTCGGGCCAAGTTTGGAGCGGAACGCTGCTGATGTCCAAGGTGATCATCTTCTGCTTGAGTGAGAAGTATGGGGCGAAAACTTCCAACCTCTACCTGACTCGCCGTTCATACTCCGATCAGTCCCCATGCCGTTCCTTTGGGAACCTGGAGGTTTGGGCACCTGCGTCAGAGCCTTCCAGTCACTCTGGATGTACAGTTTGGTTCGTTTACAGCGACGCTGACGAAGTCTCCAAACAAGTAGTGCAACGCCACAAGTGTCTCAAAGCGGCGCCGATGCGGCTTCTTGTCCACGTTTGACCGCGGTGGCTGAGAGCCATTTCAGCCACTCCGTGCCTGAGACCCTGAGTGGGACACAAAGCCTGCTTTATCCCTCCTCTCAGTGTTGCATCAGTGCTGCCTGGCTGGAGGCATTAGTACCAGACTTAGCACCCATACACACACACACAGAGCAGCTCGAAAACAATGCACTACCCTTAAAACTGGAGGCAGGGGAAGTTGTGTGTGAATATAGAAACCCGAGCATGAGTAAACGGACCACCGGCGGAAGTGTAACAGAGACAGACATTTTCTGTTTCTGTTCCCGTGTCTAGCCAGTCTCACAAACCACATTATGAACTAAAGCATCCGTTGCCCCCCCCCCAACACACACACACTTCTTTAATGCGATCATTTTAACTTTGCATATCCAGCAGACCTTCCTCTGTGCACGTGAAGCCATTTCTAAACTTCCCCTTTTTTTTGTTTTTGTCTCGTTTGCAATGAAGTTGGAATCCGGAGACGGAACTTTTAGAAGCACAAGGAAGGAAAATAGGCTGTGGGATTGCTTTTTAAATTCAAAGGCCTAGAGTCCCTTGAAGGGATGCATCTTGTGCTGATCTGAGCTGCTTTGATTGAACCTCGAAAATTACGTCACCTGTGCTTCCATGCAGTTCCTAGAGATCTTGCGCAATCTATTCGTGCTCGGAGCACACGTTGCGTAGGACTCTCTTCTACTACCGTGTCAATTTTCAGCTAAATGTCTGTCAAACTCCCTTATGGGTAGCGATTTTTGTGTTTGCTATGGTGGGTCAGCTGTGGCAGCAGTCTTGAATTGGACTGTCTTGAAAAGATTATCGGTCGTAAACGTACATTCATTGATGACTTTCTGTGAATTTCAATCAAATCTGTTCAGTAGCTGGTGAGATATTTTGCTAACAGTCAGACAGTGGTGACACCAATAGTTAATGCCAATGCTTGAGGCAAATACATCATGCAGTGGGAGTATGTGATGAGGACGATACAGCTGACATTATTGCTTTTTGGCAGCAGGTGACAACACAGTTTGGTATTTTAATACCCCCCACCCCCCGTGAAGTTCATTTATTTTTATGGCCCAATTCAGTCTTTACAAAGTGGATTTTTGTGTTAAAGTCCCGCTGCAGCTCAGCTGTGTGGCAACGGCAGGGGTTGGATTAGATCAGAAACATTGACGATTCCTGACTGGAATGGAGCCGTCGCATCAAGCGCACATACACACACAAACACACACACACACACACACGTACATCAAAGGAAGTGGCGGCTGCAAACAGGAAGAGAGCAGATGGGGTGTATTTACACACGCTGTTCTTAGATATGCACTGACATGTAGAAATATTTGTGGCGTGAGGTCAAGTTAAAACCTGCAAACCTTGAATTACAACATTATTTAGTGTTGAATGAATTCACTTCTTAGACAGTTTCATCAAAACTGATTAAATCAATCCATTCATTATCTGACGCTTGTTCTGGAGTTGGGTTTTTGGGGCAGCAGCTTGATAAGTCCAGACCTCTCTTTCCACCACCACCTCTTCCAGGAGTATTCCAAGGCGTTCCCAGTCTGACAGACTTAGGCTGCGTTCACACCTGATAGTCTGGTAGACTTGGTTCGATTGGGAACCAAAATGTCAACATTTGTTTCATTTTCAGCTGCTGTGGTTCTCATTCACACTGCACTGAGTCAATCGAGCCAAACCCTTTGAGCAACCTATTCCCACCCTTCACCTGTGGTGGCGCTGCCCCAAGAACTACTGAAGAAACCTGAAGAAGACACTGAGCGCAACTTCCTTCTTCTGGAAAAGTAAACCAAAATGGAGTGGCCTCAAATTTGGGTGGTTTTAAGATTTCCACATCTAACCACGATTCATTCCTCCCTCTAGTGGTAGAAACACATGTTTGTTTTGGTTGTATTTACCCAGAAGGCCCTGTGCTGGAGTCCGCCTCCTGCTTTCGTAGCGATCTCCGGCTCGCTTGCGTTCACATATGCATTCAAACCGCATCAGGGTTCACTTCAACCGAACCGAGACCGAGGTTTTTAGGAGAACCAGAGTTCGCTTTTTTTGGTCTGCATCAGAGTTCTATTGCACGTTCACACCTCCACAAACAAAGTAGAGTTGGATTAAAGTGGACTAAACAGGGCTGGTGTGAATGCACCCATAGTCTCTCCACCGTGTGCTGGTTCTTCCCTATCTTTGGAAATATTCTGATCTCTGGATCTCACCAAGATTTTGGGTCCACGGAACTTTTAAAGTGCAGGTTCACATTTCATGAGCTGGTTTAAAGACAATGCTGAATGACCCAAACTTAAAGGACGCAACGTGAGTTAGTTTATCAGAAGAAAGCTGTTGCATTAAAACTAATCCCTGACTGATTGTTTCATTACACCATCAATCAAAAGATTAGATGGCAGTTCAGTTCAGACCTTTATTGTCCCTCAGGGGGAAATTTGGTTTACATCAGTGGTTAAAATGATGCAAAAAGGACATAAGGACACAAGACAAGACATAAGATATCGCAAGTTTAGCCACAAATAAGCTCGCTGAAAACTTCTATGAAATCTCAATAGTAATGAAATGAACCCCCCCTCCCCCCCCAAAAAAGGCGGCTTAAAATGCCAGAGAGGGTTTAGTTGATTGAATAAGATCTATCAGACAAGAAGTGAAACTTGCATTCTCAAATCTAGACCAAAGGAGACGAAGACGGTGGCTCTAACAAAAAGACAGGAGGATGTTGGACACAGGACGTTGAAGATGGAGCTGGCTGGCAGGGAGGAGGAGGAGGTGGAGAGGAAGATCCCAGAGGTGTAGTGAAGGAGGATATGCAGAGGATTGGTGTGACTGAGGAGGCTGCTCGGGACAGGGTGTGATGGAGGCAGATGATCCACTGTGTTGCCCCCTTGAAAAAGAAGACGATCACAGTGCTGCCTCTTAAGCAGAAATGAAAATTCTAACTGCAGTTTAGTATTTGGAAACCACCAGAAGAACGTGAAGGTCTGTAAGTTTTATAGCGCACCGTTCAAGTCAAGACTTTTGAGATTTGTTTCAAAAGGACTACAGACTAAATTTGTAATCCTAAGAGGTTTTCTGGAAGCATGACTACAAATGGAAAAATCTGCCTGGAATCAGCTCAGAGATTAAGTTGTGTTGTGTAACCAATAACTATCTCAGTATACTATTTCCTAAACCCAACCAAGTCGATTTAGTACGCAAACTTAACAAATTAGCAAGGCGGTCCTGAAGAAACAGCTGTATTGGACTTTGTGCAACATAAAAAGTCATCTGGATTCGAAAACATATTGTGCCTTTTTAGAGTGCTGGTAATAAAGCAGCACAAACAGCGCATATGTTCTTATGCTACATTTAGCCTGTTTAACAACGGATGTGTGTGATGACACATTCGAGCAGACGTGTTGACAAGTCGGTACGCCTGGGAGAAACAACGGGCCTTCGTCCCGGGGGGAGGAGGGTTTGCCTTAATGAAGCAGCAGACTCTTGCGATCCTTCACCTTGAGTCGTCTTCACTGTTCCGCAAACCAACACCCAGGTGCTGCTTCTACTGCCCGACTTTTGCAGCTGAGTGATGCTGATTCCAAAGGACGCTGTGTTACGTAACCCCTCTGCCGCCACAGACGATGAACATGTGTGAGTGTAACTTGCACACAGCAATGCAGAACTCAGGCTTTTCCTCGCCCGCCCGTCGCTGAAGTCGCAGGCATCATTTCTCCACGTCAGACCTGCATGCTGGCAGCGAGCCTTACTCTCTCTGTCCTGCCCTGCTTCCCACTCCCCCTCTCCTCTCCTCTCCTGCCGCTCTTCACCTGCTCTCTGTAGGTTTTTCCGCCTCTCTCACGTCGCAACGCAAGCGCACCTCCTCTTGCCTCCTCTGGCTCGCCGGATCTAGCCTGCCCTTCCAAACAAAGGGAGCCGGGACAGGATCCAACTGCTGCAAATCTGGCAATCTGCGTATTCCCCCCAAAAAATCCTCCCACTCTGAGTCATTGTGAGAGTCCAGCTGCTGCACAGGAAATGGTTCTGTGCTAGTTTTGTTCACACGCTCACTCATCTGTTTACATGAGCGTATTGTTAGCCATGATTCCCAGAACCCCCATTCATACCAGACCCTAAATTACCCTGCAGCTGCAACAAAAATAAATAAATAATAAACCGCCTCTGTGACGCATTGTGAGCCGACACTAAACAACACACCATCAAGCCTTGATTGGTCCTCGTAGGTACGGCAAAGCTTCCACGCGCACACACTAATCCAGGCATGACGCAACTCTCTGAGCGACTGGATGTCATCATTACAGAGAAGCCCCTGGGAGGCAGGAATCCGGTAAACCAAGAGAAGACATGGGGGAGAGAGAGAGAGAGTTCAAAACACATTTACTATACACTCAGAGTAGAGCATGTAAACACTGGCTGACCTATATCACAGCTGGGAGGTGTCAGAGATCCATTCGAGTCATGTGAGAGGGAGAGGCCGCCTCTGAGTTTCAGTTATGTAACAGTCCTCAGAGAATCATAAAGGTTTACTCACACATTTCAGGTTTATGGGTTGTTGTTTTTTTCATATCGTGGTGTTCTGTTTGTACTCAGAAGACAAGTTTTCCCTGTTTGAGATGGTGTTGTTTTTTTACCAGCCTTGACCTGAAAATCCAATCTGGCCACCCGGCACACAAAAAAATTGCAGTGGTAAACTAGTTTCACTTCTGTCAGTTTGTATCACATTAGGTCAGACGCGCATAGTATTTTACAACCTGTGTTAGTGGCATGCTGGTACAAACAGACTAGTGAAGGCTCGCCGCAATTTCAACCTGGCAGACTCACCCAGCTGTCCGGCATCACTCATCATGGATGCTTGCTCCCAGCTGCCAGCTCGCCAGCCAAGTCTCATCCCACCGCCTCCCCGATCTCCACCGCTCCTCTGGACTCCCCTTCCTCGTCCTCCACGCCACCACCAGGTCCGGGTCCCGGGGAATGACTACCCTAATCTCTCACCCTACTTCGATCATTCAAGCTCACAGCGGTTCTCTGCAAACTTGTCTCCTGCCGGGGCCCGTGCGCCAAAGACCTCTAACCAATAAAACACTCTAATTGTCTTTATCTCTCCGTGTGAGTCTCTCCAAGGTTGAAATAAACATGCTAATCAATTTGTGGCGCTAATGTTAGCGACATAGCTGGTTAGCTTAGTTAGCGCTGGTTAGCGCTAAAGTGATCAAATCCTGCTGGTTTTCTGACTTGGAGCTTGGACGTTTTACCTCTGAGCTAAACAAACAAAAGTTTAAACTTGTACCCGGGAAAGACGTCACACCAAAAGTAGCTAATTATTGCGCTCGGTAACCGGGCTAACATTTGTTAGCGACTCAAGCCGCTACAGAGTATCTTTCCTCATTCTTTACTTTTGAGCACAGTAACATGTTTTTCTAATAGAGGTAGGAAAGTATTGTTTGCATGCAACAGATTTAATGTGACACAAATTGATGGAAGGGAAAACGAAAGGTTTATTCCTGCAGCTGTCCCCACTTTCAATGTGCGAGCGGCCCTATTTGATTTGGAGGCCAGGGTTGGTCAGGGCCCTCTGACTTTCCGAGTCAGAATTCCGACTTCAGAGGTTCTTTTCACTTCTTTTGCAGGTTTCAGTTGATTTTTTTTTTTCCGACTTGGAAATTAGAAATTCTGCCTTCCAAACCCACATAGAAAAAAACAATACTTCTGCTGCTGCTAGTCCAGAGGCTAACACCTGCTAGCTAGCTTAGCTTTACCTTAACTTAAAAGTTTTTCAGATTGGTGTTAGATTATATTTTATTATACTTTTGTTTTATGTGACTTCTTGGCTGCCCAGACAACAAGCTATCCTAATGTTTTCACATTGACTTTTAAATTTATATCAGTCTTAGCACTTTTTTGAGAACAATTAACAACTTTAGCCTGTATTGAAGTCATGGTTTTCATCAATATTGAAGTCACAGTATATCCTAATCTAATGTTAGCTTGTTGTGCAACCTAAAACTCTTTATTAAGGACAAAAAAAATTATTTTGGCCACTATATAGTCTGTACTGTTGAATTATACTAAATTGCCTCTGTTTGCATATCCCTTCATATTACAAGTAATTCTTTAAATTTTGATTTATTGGTAGAAACCTTGACTTTTCCCCTATAATTCCCTGTTACTGATGATCTATAAAAGTAAAGGGTAAGCTTCTGCTTTCACATCCTTCCTTCTAGTAAAGCCCATTTAATGGTACAGTAGATGCTTGAACGGTCTGAGGTCAGATTTTTCTACATTTACTGCCGTTCAAACACTACACGAGAACATTTTTTTGCTGTAAAATGAAACTCAATAACAATCGTGGACCACGTGCGGCCTTTCCTGGGTGAGTAATACCCCCCTCCCCCCCGGCAGGTGGTACTTTGCTGTTATTTGATCTCTATATCTCCATTTCTTAAACACTGGCTTTCAATTACACACACACAAGTGTAAAATAGGCAGCGGAAAGTAGGGCTGTAAATACATGTTGGTGAAGTGTTTACAGTTTGGGAGGAAGTCAGGGTGAGTTTTAGGATATTCATGTGTTGGTTTGGGATGTGCACTGTTTTGAAGGGTTTGGCCCAGGGCTAGGGTTAGGGTCTCCTCAGGGTTTAAGGGGTTAGGGCATTTTGGCCCAGGGCTAGGGTTAGGGTCTCCTCAGGGTTTAAGGGGTTAGGGCCTTTTGGTCCTGGGCTAGGGTTAGGGTCTCCTCAGGGTTTAAG
>NC_051446.1:11861227-11873235 GCF_001649575.2 Kryptolebias marmoratus | reverse complement strand
AGGGTGGATTGATGGATGGATGGATGGATGGATGGATGGATGGATGGATGGATGGATGGATGGATGGATGGATAGATGGATGGATAGATGGATGGATAGATGGATGCCTGCCTCTGCAGGATGGTTGACGTCAGACGTAAAAAAACAAGGACTTTATCCCCTTCAAGCCTCACCTCCTCGTTCAATGTGTTCCTGACATCTAGTGTTGAGCTGCAGCAACAACACACCCTGTGGGTTCTTCTTTCGGCCCCGTCGCTCCTTTAAAACAGTCCAATTTATTAGCTTGTTTTCTTGTTTTGTTTTCTACCTACGAGCCCGGTGGCTACAGAAACATCCAGAGTGCTATGAAACACACAAACAAAACAAAACAAAACAAAAAAAGGCGGCTTGATGATGGCTCCTCATCGAGCTTTATGGGAAATTAAGAGTTTACCTTCTTATCTGCACGCGCATACAGGATTACAGCCTGTGGAGCTGTAGTTCAACACAAACAAACATGTGCTGTGTGTGAACAGAGGGCAAACATCACCTGATATGACCTGCACATTACTTCATTTTTATGTGTCTGTTAGCAAAATATCACACGAACCTCTGGACGGATTTTACTGAAACTCTCAGAAAGTAAATATTGGACGTACATCTACAACTGATTAACTTTTGCACCCTTTGGAGTTAGTCCAATTCAAGATAGTGGCCTAAGGTCGCTATCAAGATGAGCGACCAACTCGGTCAGTTTTACAGATGTTGAGCTAAAATTGGATGTGGTAGTAGCTGAGAGTCATTCACAACACACACTATGAGCGTGAGATCCCTTTATATATAATAAGTTTGGCCAAAATGTGTACAACTCTATCGTTTCTGAGTAAGATGGTGCGTTCTTTCAATTAGCAAAATTAATTCAATCTAAAATAAGAACTGAATTATTATTAAAGTGTCTGTGTGCACTGTTTTTAAAGCCTTCAAAAAGGTTTAAAGCTGCATTAAGAAAAAATATCCTTGAAATTATTTAAACTGTTTTCGGGTTGAAAATTTCTTTTAATCAACAGAATTTCATCTGTTAAAAAGTGTAAACAGTGTTCCTCGGCTCCTCGCAACCTGAAGGCTTCATTATTTAATTATTTATTTTTTTAAGAAAGATACGCAACAGCTTTGTTTATTTTGAGCAGATAAAAAAAATGAAAGCCTGGCCAAAAACATTCTTGACGTTTTCTCAACGCGCTGGAGTCCAAATGGTTCATCGAATACACAAGGTTGTGTAAATAACGCTCTGATCGCGACTCGAGTGTCCTCCACGTCAAGAGTCAAACGAGCCGAGTTGACGTACTGCTGCTACTCAAATGGAGTACTATCAGTTTGTTATACCCCAAAAAAACACGAAAAAAAAAAGGTCGACGGGATATAAAACGCGTCCGCTTGCTCCTCAGATCACGTTTCGCCTGATAAGCACCGCCATAAAAACCGCCCTCGCTCACGGTGATTCAAAGGTCAGAGTTCTGTGGTCTGATAAACAAATGAGAGAGAGAGAGATGGGACGAGCCACTGACGCCAGATAAAAAGATAAAAACACCAAAATACATTTTAAGGGACAGAAATCATCTGCTAAAAAGCACTCTTTAAAAACAAACAAACAAGTAAATCCAGCTCTTTGGAAGCTAAGAAGTTACTGGTGTGGTCAAAGCTTTGCACACTAACCCATGTGACAGAGAGGGAGTAAAAAGTACATGTACTACTACTACTGCTAGTACTATTACTACTACTAATAGTAATAAGAACAAGTTTATGTAAGAAGTGCTAAGAGAACAAAAGTTTAAAAAAAGGTTAAAGTTGCTGCCCAGGGGCTCATCGAGTCGCCACGGTAACCACGCCCCTGTGTCCGTTACTCCCTGACTGATGAGTCAATGAGAGGCAGACAAAACGACGGCCTGAAAAATAAGCCTCAAACAACCAGTTTGTATTTTACAGAGGAGATTCGACCAGTTAGACAAAACCTCTACGCTGGCGGTTTTAAAGGAGAATGGAGAAAGTAAAGATTAAACCAAAAAAAAAAAAAACTATATTTTGATGTGTGAACCAATCCAAATGAAGGGTTTCGGCGCCCTTAAAAATGCATTTTACAGGACAAGAAAACCCAGTAATGTTCAATGACCATGCTATAATCTCAACCCTTTTTTGCATATTTTCAAGATCTCCGAAACACTGGGATATAATGTTCGTAACCATGATCAAATTTGCACACAATAATTGGGAGGAAAAAACCAAAATACCAGTTTAACATGTTATTCCACAAGGGGATCCATGAGTCAGTTTAATGATTTCAAATGTGATGCTCATGTGGTTGTTTCTTTCTATACTCAAACGGCGTTCTTTGAACATGCTAAACATTTCTAACTACTCAATCAGAGTCTAGCAGAGGTACGTGAGTGAAACGGCTTTGTGTGTCAGGGAAATGTTGGATTGTTTGGAGGGTTTAATGCTGCCATCTTTCTTGGAATAACTGTGAAAAGAGTCAAATGAGATGACGTCCCTGGGCTCCTGCTTCCCCTCCTTCTGCCTTTCACTTTGCCCAAATGCTCCATTTGATGCCGGGCGCTGTTCATTGTCCTGCACACAGTCCGGGCTCATGGCATTTGCATGTCATACAGTCACTCATTTGCTTAGGTGGACTGTTTCCCTTGTTTAAATAACACCATCCATCCTGGCGCCTGTGTTGGACCTGGCTGCGCGGATGTTTCTCCCGATCCGACTTGCGACGAGGGGTTCAGCCGTTTGAGGCCTTTTCAGTGCATCCGTTCTCGAATTCGGAAGAGCTTGGATCCCGGGCTTGAGCTTCAGCTTCGCCGTCTCGGCTCGGGGACTCAGCCGACCCCTCCTGTTGGAAACTCGGTGGGGATCTCGCACCGGGATGGAGGCCGCAGACGAGGACGGGGTGTTCCTTCACACTTTGAGGTCAATGCCGAGCACGAGCCTGAGCTCAGGCGGGAGTTCGGAGCCTGGACAGGACGGCCCTGAAACGGGGGCGAGCGAGCCGCCAACAGGAGGGCCCCCAACTCTGGCCCAGATTGAGTTCCGAATCCAGCAGCTGAACAACAGGCGCCTCCTTTTGCAGGAGATCCAACGGCACATAAAGAAGGAGGAACAAGACAGTGGAGAAGCCCCACAGAAAGGTGAGTCAGTCATTTCATTTGGGTATCGGTTAAACAATAGACTATGGACGTTATTCCAGTCTTCTATGGAGACATTCTGCTCAAACATCTTCCATAAGTCGTGTAAAAATAACCAATGAGTTCATAGATTTAGGTAAGGTCAGGAAGAAGGTCGGCTCCTGACTCAGGTCTGTTTAAAGCCCCTTGTTGGCTGGACATGGATACTGGCCTTCTAGAAAGTCGCGGCCTTCTTGCGCTACTTTCAGGGCACTGTGCAAAGAAACAGCAACAAGTCCAAGTGATCTCGAACTACATGGAGTCCAATTAAGTTCAAACAAATCCCGATTCGGCCTGTCAAAGAGTTGTCTATCCAAGGAAACCCGAGAGATTACGTCAAATCTTCGCATCAGCTGACTTGCCCACCCCTGAGCGCGAGGCGGTGGGCAACGGTGGATGCAGTATCGCTACGGTTAGGTTGTTTGTGGGAGCAGGACAGAAAAAGCGTTTCTTTCCCTGATCATTGCACCAGACGCAGGACATCTCGAGTCACCTAAGGATGCAGTCAGGGGGTCCTGATTCGTCCACACGCCGTGCACAACACAAAGTAAGACCCAAGTGGTCCGGTTTTGACCTGATCTCGAGTTGAGTGCGCCTTCTGTTGAGGGGAGCTCACTGGAGTAAAGCCTCACGAACTTCAGACCCCTAGCCTTGACATCTAAGGCTAACCTTAACCTCTGACCCCTGGCTCTGTACAAACCTAACTTTAGACAGGGACACAGAAATACATGGGTGCACAGCGGTAAGCGTAAGTGTACGAAATGCCAGGTACAGGCCATGAAAGTAGGTATCGACCCGCACCCAAGTAACGTTCCTATACAGCTCTAGTCCTGCTACTTCTTTTGTCTGCCGGACAGCATAGTTCAGCTCAGCCTTTTTCAGGTATTAAAAGAACAGCGCGTTTGATTTTTCTCCGACTTTGCGTCTCCCAGCGGAGGTCAGCGACGAAGCGAACGAGCTGAAGTCCATCCAGCGGGAGATGCAGGAGCTGCGGGCGAAAAAGCAGGAGCTGCAGAACACAGGAGCAGGCGTCAAAGAGTACACTAATGGAGGCGGGTTTGCTTTTCTTATCACCTAATATATATATTTATTTATTTTTTATCTCTAAAGAGCTCGTCGGAATAATTTGTGTTTGTAAAAATCAGATTACCAGGAGCAGCTCTGCTGTTATAAAGAGACCCCCCGTGGAGGGGTCTACATGCTGCCTCCTCCTCTGCCGGACCAGGAAGTTACAGCCAAGCCACAGATGGACTCGGGCAGCATCGCTCCAGGTGCGCTGCGCCTGTGTGAAGGTGACTTGGCCCCCTTCGAATGTTTTCCATAGTCTGATTGTTGTGTCTCTCTCATTTTAAAAAAAAAAAAAAATTTCTCCCACTTTGGCGAAGTGGAGTCTTTGTGCCGGACAGCAGGAGTCACAAAGTGCCCGTCCTGTGAAGAGGTGGTCGTCACGGAAACCCACAGTGCGAGGGGCGAGGCGGTGTGGATATTGTGCTTCTTGTGCTCCATCATGGGGTGAGTAGCTGCTGCAGAGGTACACTTTCTCAAATATTCTCTTTGGGAAAAACAATCTCATGAAGCATTTGTAGCTAAATATGTTTCAGGAAGGTTTCCAGCTGTCCTGACCTTGTGACCAACATGTTGTTGTTAAAAGTCTGTGAAAAGATTAGTATCTTACCTGTTGTAGATAGCTGTTTGAACCGCCTCAGACTGGAGGAATAAAGTTCTATTCTGACGGCTCGTCGGCTCGTTTTCAAAACAGCTCCGATCTCAAACAATTTGTGCCAACGCTATTTTAATGAACTTTTAGGTTCAGATTAGACGTTTGACACATAGCCCTGTGGTTTGATGGTGAGCACAAAGCTGTTGCGCTTAGACTGCAGCTCAGGATGTTTCCAGCAAAGACTTCATGATATTCCTGCCAAAATCTAGACATCCAATTGAAACTCAGAAGTGGACTGAAGACATCTTAAAGTTTTATACCCTTTTATGCAAATACATATATATATACTAAACAAACCTTAATAATAATAATAATAATAATATAAATAAATTTAACAAAATGCAGCTATTCCATTGTCCGTAAAAGAAAGAGAAAGACGGAAGGTTTCTTTTGTTATTGAGAACTGAAGCCACAAGATCCAGTTTACAAGCTGTGTTTTTGGAACCAGAGTCTGCTCACTACTGATGTGGGGCTTTAAGTCCCGCCTCCTAACAACTAAAGAGTGAATATTAGAGCATACAGCAGCAAGGCAAGAACTACTGAATGGGAACAAACGAGCATCAACACCTGGAAAAATGATCTGAGTATTTTAATTTTTTTTTTACCGAGGGCAATGTTCATTTAGGTGGAGGGGGCGGGACTTAAACTTTTACTGAAATCAGCCTATAGGGTTCCGTTCCCACATTAACTTCTGGGTTTCTATTGGATGTCTAGTTTTTGGCAGGAATATCATGAAGTCTTTGGCCTCTAAGTGCAACAGCTAAATGTGTAATCTGAAACGAAAAATAGAAAAAAAGCATTTGCACGAATTGTTTGCAATTGGAGCTGTTTAAAAAAATGAGCCGACAAGCCGTTAGCTCATCAATACAGTCAGAATGAAGCTATTTCTCCAAACTGTTGCGTTCGAAAAACTATCTATGACAGGTAAGATACTAATTGTTCATAACAGAATGTTTTACAGAAGCCTACACAAAAAACACCTGATCTATCTCCTCATGTAAAATGAGTGTTGACCAGCGTCATTCTTCGTCCTCATCTGTTCCATCTGTTCCACTCCAGCTGCGTGGCGGGCTGCTGTCTGGTCCCATTCTGCCTGAAGCGCCTCAGGAACATCCACCATCGGTGCCCCCAGTGTCAGACCAACATCCACACCCACCGCCCCCTCTGACACGCTGACACCAAGGGCACCATGTTCACTTTGAAGGATCATTACCCGAGTTGGGTTTTCAGACTTTAACCTGAGAAGATACTCTGCAGAGATGTGTATATATACACACACACACACATACATACATACATACATATATATATATATATATATATATATATATATATACTTTTTTGTTAGCTCTGCTGTAAATACTTCCTCTTTAAGAAAGTGGGGTGATAATGGAAGCCATGTTTGGACTCACAGTTCTACCTCCGTTCGGGCACCTGATGGAAATTGTCATTCATACCTTATCTGCTTTTTTAGTCTCTTTTAGTCAAATGCGTTGAATGGTTGGGGTTGGGAACTTTCTACATTCTATAACACTGTAATCCTAAAATACTTTATAGGAAATGTATTGTTTATTAGAGTGCCATAGGGCAAAGTTTACCACATCTTTTGCATAAGCATTCAGTTTGTGTGTGTGTGTTTCCTGATCGAATAAAAAGCAAAGTCAAAATGGAGCCAGTTGTGTTGGACGTCAGAAAGCGTTCTGCCATTTTGTAGTATGGGGAAACTGAAGAAAAGTTAGGAACAAGTGACATCTTATCTGTAATAGATGGCTTTTTGAGCAGCCTCAGTTTGAAGAAACAGAGTTCAAGTCCAACAGGATCCTTGAGCCAACAGCTAATCTGAGCACAGCTAAGGTCAAAGTGGTCTGCCCACCATCTTTAAAACAGCTCCAGTCTACAAAATTTCCCTCTAATTGATGCAAATGCCGTTTTATAAACCTTTAAATTGCATAAAATATTGCATTACGTGGTTCTTTGCGTGGATTCTGTGGTAATTTGCAAGCGCTAATAGCAGCAGCAGCTAGCTAGCTGCAGCACATCTGTGGCACCATTTCTGATCAAATATCTGCTTATTGCAATACTAAAGGTGGTGAAAAGGCTTATAAAAATTGTGTTTGTATCAGCTGGTAAAAATTTTAAAGATTAGAGTTGTTTGTAAGGGGCAAAATCCAATTTGGAAGGTGGTCCGCGTGCAAACTAGCTATTGTTAGCTTGTAAATTCTGTTTGCTTTATTACTAATAATCACATGTAAATAACCATGTAATGCAGAGCAAAGGTTTACAAAATAGTGTTTGCATCAAACATTATGAAATATTGAAGACTGGAGCAGTTTTAAGACAGCAGCAGTCCACTTTGGTCCTGTTCAAGCTAGCCGTTAGCTTGTCCGTCCTGCCAGAGTTCAACGCTCTTCGAACAACAGGTAAGATATTAGTTCTTCACACGGAAGAGGATTTGTTCCAAGTTTTTTTTGCTTCTGTAGTCTCCGTTATGTGAGAGAGGGAGAGGGGGGGAAAATAAAAACAGAAACAAATGCCTGTCTGTATGCAAACACGGATCCAGACGCTGTCAAGTCTAACAAAGAGCCGATTGAAACGCGCCACAAACACAAATGCGACAATTTTCTTTCTAGCTTAGTTTTTATTTAGGCAAACGAAGTGGGCGGCAAAAAGTAAAAAAAACAACGACTCTGCTGAACTCTTTCCACAGTACATCAAATTTTATTGACACGTAAAAGCGTACGGTACTTTATATACATCTGTGAAAGTATTTACAAAAACCGAGAGCCCACGGATGGTACACATGTAGAAAAATATGCATCCACATCTATAGAAATATGTACACAATGTGCAAAACATATGGCGTTACGGACGAGAGGCATGGCGTGGGCGACGCGGACAGATGGGAGACTCGGGCTGCTGCACGAGCCGAGAAAGTCCTTCCCGGCGTTCCTTCGCCGTCCCGTCTGCTGCCGAGACGAGTCGAGGCCGTCTCGGCAGAGAACCCCAGGAGCCCCGCGTGGAGCCGCTCAGATATGAAGTGCCACACTACTCTAGTAAAGGCTCTTACATGGGAAAAGAAAGGAAAAAAAAAAAAACAAAGAAAAAGGTCAAGGCAGGATTTGACGCGCAGTACGGTGCACGGAGGGAAGGGCGGCTCTTATTGCTTTTATCTGCCCTCGTGGCCCGCCAGCGACCGGCAGGCCAAGCGGCCGTCACCCGAAATCCCCCCTTCCCCCCCCCCCATCTGAGTGGAGCTTTACTGCGGCCGAAAGCTTCGTCGTGTGTCGAATACGGACCCAACATATACACATAGAAGTCTTGAACGGTTGTCACATGAGCGTCATTTTTAAATCATACATAAAAAAAAAAAACATGATACTTAACAAAACAGCAATGTGTTCCACCTTCTTGGTGGCGTCAGAATGTCAGGCTGGACTGGAGAAGACAGGAAATAAAAGACTAAAACCAGGTGAACCCAGAGGCTGACCTCTGACCTCACTCTGAGGAAAATACAATAATAGTTTGTTTGTTTTTTTTTCAAAGAAAATGTGTGCAGTGTTTAGCATTAATACTCCACGTGGTCAAACGTTGAGATGAAGACAATAAACGCACCAGCAGAAGCAGAAAAATAACAAAAAAATAAAACAAAATCAAAACAAACGCTCCTCTGAAGTGACAATGCTGGAGAGGCATCGCCCTCTAGTGGCCGTGGACGTAACTGCAGGAGGAAGTGGTTAAAACGAATGTTTCTGACTAGAACTAAAATAAAAAATAAAATAAAGGAGCATATTTCCAAAGTGCCAAAGTGGTGAACTGTAACAACTCCACAGGAAGAGTCACAGGAGACATTCCACCTTTAACTTCACTGATAAATTCAAACATCCAGTGGAATAAGATTAAAGGTACTCATTGCAAAGCATGAAAC
Organism: Kryptolebias marmoratus; assembly: GCF_001649575.2. Lineage (NCBI taxonomy): Eukaryota > Metazoa > Chordata > Actinopteri > Cyprinodontiformes > Rivulidae > Kryptolebias > Kryptolebias marmoratus. Next base: position 11,864,390 of record NC_051446.1, on the reverse strand, counting down.
CAAACATTAAGGTTCTCCTGATGGGGCAGCTTGAAAGCGTTTCCTCCAGTAGTTTTCCAAATATACTGACATATAGTTCGGAAATGCGGGTACACACTCAGTGTAAACAAAGCACGTGGGAGTCATGTGACCTTTATTAGGCTGGCTGTGGTTTGTGTACCTAAACAAATATTGATATAATTAACTATCGATATGAGAATGATATTGTGCAGATTTTGTTTCTTACTTCTTGTTTTTTTTTTTAGTCTGGTCTTCATGACTTTGCAGGGAGTAGCTTTAAATAAAACAAATAATAAAGAAAAGAAATCGAGCCCCTCTTTAAACGGCCAATGAACGAGCGAAGCAAACGCAGGCGGACAGCCGGCAGAAGCCTTTTGGAGAGGAGTGAGCGGGAAGCGAGCACATTTCTTTTTTTTTTCCCCCTCTTTTGTTTTGTTTTCAGCCGAGAAAGAGTTCGAAAGAGCCGGAGAGCATAAACACGGAACAGTCGTGCACACGAGGAGGCGCGGACATGCAGGACGCGGGAAGACAAATCCACACTTGAGCCACACGGTAACATGCTTGCTTCTCACACACACACACACACACACAGAGGAAATGATGTCCATCTACAGGCTCCTGCAGCCGATAAGTTACACTGGAATTCTGATTTCTCCTAGGAGTCGTTGGTCACTTCGTATCGCACCCGCAGAGCGAAACAACTTTTTATATTTTACTGGAATGGCTGCTGGCTCGCCACGCAGCGTTTTCCCCACAAAGTGCAGCGAACTGTGCGACAGCCGGATATAAAGCTCATCGAAGACGCCGTCAGTCACTGATATGACTCGCAGCACTCTTATTGACATCTGAATGACTTATAAACTGATTATTTGCTCCCTTTTATATTGTTTCTTTTGTCAGTTTATGAGTCAGAAGAAGAAAAAACAAAACAAAAACAAAGCTGCCAAACTTTAAGTAAAGTCTGTTTTTTTTTTGTTCGTTTTCAAAAGTACATTCAAACGAAGGAACTTGGACAACTGCAGAACTGGCAAACGCCGTGATGCTGATTACAATCGGCGAGATTCTCATGCATCACCTCGGATATGCAGCGTTCACATTTTATTGTTCCGAGGCGTATTTTCCGTCAGATTTTTCTGCCTCTTTGTTTTAGTGCATAGCTCTCGCTGACGGAGGAGCCCCCCGTCTTCCCCGCCCTCCCCTATTGGATCGACGCAGGCACGAGGAAAAGGAGCGCATCCGACGCCGTCGTGTCAGGTCGGTGTGCGGCAGACCGGGCCGGGGGCGCACGGAGGACTCTTTTGCCTCCTTTAAAAAAAAAAACAAACTAAAACTTGGCGACGGACTGAGCTCGTGTGGCTTCGGCGAGATGACCGTTTCTCAAAGCACTTACCGGTTTTATCTACGCTTTTTCAGGGGACGTGGGCACTGTCCGAGTCTGTGCTGAGGTCCACAAACACCAACGTGCCTCTAAGTTGGAAAAAAAAAAATACAGTTCGACTCTTGATTGAGTCACCAGTGACCCGTAAAGCCAGCATCTCACTGGGCTGCGACTGTCGGTGAGCGGCGGTTTTGTCGCTTGAATTTTGAACACGTGACGTTTGCGCCACAGCTTTGCTCTCAGATTAGCCCCGCGGGCGTCTCGGACCCTTCTCGGTTTAGTTTCCGTAACCCTAGAGCAGCAGAGGTGTGTTTTGACGCCGGAGCCGTCCTCATGACGACAACGTCCAAGTCTAAAATCCGAGCGGCCCTAATCTAGCTATTTTTCTTTCAAAATGGTAAACGCTGGGGTTCTAGAAGACATTTTCCCGTCGTCCTGCAATTCTGAGTCGCCAGCTAGTCTCAGCCCGAAGCCATACGGTCCCGTCTAAAGCTGGTATCTCGCTGGGCCGCGACTGCAGGCGACAAATCGTGAGCAGGATTCACAAGAGACTCTAAGGAGGGTTCCACTTTCCTTGTTTCAGTCCCCAATCTTGTGTTGCAACCCGCCTTAAATCCCTCTAGATTTAGTTTAGGGACTCTAGAGGACTACAGCTGTGCATCCTCCTCAATATGTATGTAAATTTGCGCCTAAAAATCGCAGTTTTAAGTGAAAATTTGCATATTTTCACACAACTGACTGTCTCGAACAGTCGCAGCCCCAGTTAGATCCTACAGGATCTGCTCGAAGAATAAAAAAAAAAAAAACCCTTCTCACTGAAAGCCGAAGCAGCGAAGCCTCCAGGAGAACTAATCAGGCTTATTATCAGTCGTTAATACAACTCAGGCTGTCAGTGAGGGAAATCTATTAGTGTGGTTTAAAGACTATTTACAAACAGTCTCCTGTTGGCTCTGTCTCCTTGGCTCTGGAAAGAATCGATAAAGTCCTGACATCAGTCTGCTCTGTTGTCACCTCAGAGTAGATGTTGTTCCCGGCAGTCCCACCATCGCCGTATTTAAAGCTGTGCAAACTCTCGAGCTTGTGCAAACCCCGGCGCCTCTCTCTGTCGTCCCGTAGGAACATTACAGATGTTAAAGAGTGCCGTGTCGCAGAAAAAGCTAAAATGCCGTGATTTTACCCCGTTCGCAGCCCCCCCCGTCCCCCTCCCCTCTCCCGCCTCCCGCCTCTTCCCTCCCGTCACTCCCAGTGCAGCTGCAGGTCCTGCGTGTCCAGGAAGTCCGTCGGCATCCCCAGCGGCGTGAGCGGAGCCCCCGCGGGTCCCGGCGGCATGGTGAGGTCCAGCCATTCCATGTTGTCCAGCGCCGGGTCGGCCAGGCCCATGCCGAGCGAGGAGGGGGCCAGGGACGGGTCGCAGAACGACAGCTCCGACGTGTCCATGGGCGAGTAGGGCTGCTGCTCCTCCAGCTGCGCCTGCAGCTCCTCCATCAGGCCCTGCGTGCGCGGGTCCAACAGGTGCGGCGAGCCGGCCAGGGTCCCCTCCAGGAAGGCCTCCAGCTGGTTGTCCGTGCCCAGGGGGGAGAGCCCCGGCAGGGTGGGGGCGATGGCGGGGCTCAGCGTGGGCGGGGGGGCGACCTGGACCTGCGGAGGCGGCCTGGACAGGGCGGTGTTGACAGGAAGAATGGTGATGTTGGCAGTGACTGGGAGGGTCTTACTCAGGGAGGCTTGGGGGTCCTGCTGGATGAATGGAGTGATTTCTGTGTGTGTGTGTGGGGGGGGGGGGGGGGG
>NC_051446.1:11854539-11861128 GCF_001649575.2 Kryptolebias marmoratus | reverse complement strand
GGGGGAAGAGATAGAAACAAAGATTATGACATGACGGACACCTCCTGCAATCTGCAAATATCCCATTTCCGTCACCGAGCCGTGTTTTTGCCTCCTCGACACATCGCTTACCTCCACTTTCTATGAGAATGTCAAACAAGTCGTCCATGTGCTGGCTCGTTGCTGTGGAAACCTGAAAAGGACACGCAAGGACGTCAGGACGACCGACGATCGCTGCGCTGAAAATAAAACGCTTCTTTGTATTCTGAATGCGCGCGGCAGCTGTGCTCTCATGAAAACCTCCAGTTTTGGCACAAAGCGAAGCTCGCAGTCTGAGCCGACGTGGCGGCAACAATTCCATCTGTTTGAACATCTCAAACTAAAGGTCTGGATCGGATTTTTCTCACAAAGCGCCTGCAGACCAAATCTAGGTCACACAAAATACGGCCGAGAACCAGTTTCTACGAACTCATCTCACCGCAGAATTCACGTGATGTTGTTTCAAGTTCTACATACAGCAAAATCGACACGAAGCTTTCATTCGGTCCACCTCCTCACTGCGGTCTATGAAGAAACCGTAGCGTTCCCAAACAGGTCCTTTGACTTCGTGTGCTGTCTCAGATATACCGTTACACCCCTGCTGCCTTGTGTTCCTACAGCGTTCTAAGAAAATAATGGCATCCCGTCTTTAAATCTGGTACTCTGTCACGAATAGCGTCACCTCCAGCAGAGCCAGACTGCTACAGAAACCTCTGACTTTCACATTTGGACTCGAGCAACAGGCGCCTCTGGGCTACGCCGGGCGAAGGCCTCCTTTTGAAAAAAAAAATGACCGGTTTTTCGCTCGCGAGCGCCTCACCTGCGACACGCTGTTAATGTACATGTTGCGGGTCTGTTTGACAGCCTCCTCGTAGCGGGGGGGCTCCCTCGTCTTCGGGGGCTGGGCGACCAGGGAGGTGGGCTGCAGGACGAAGCCGGGTTGCGGGGAGGGCGACTGAGAGGATGGGAGGGGGGGGAGACAGGAAGACACACGGACAGAGCGGAGGAGTTTATTAAAGAACGAACGGTCGCAGCCGATTAAGCCTCGGCGCGCTTCGGCGACAGCTGATACCTTATTGAGGGGTCCGTTGGAGACCTGGTGGTTTGGCGACGCCTGCGGGGAGACTCGGTTCTCGGGGGAGCTCCTTAAAAAGCACGGGGCGTGGATCTCGCTTCTCGCGTGGTTCCCTAAACCAGTAGTGTTGTTACACATAGTCAGAGTCTGTGAAGACACAAAGCAGAGTTTCCCCATCAGACGGTGGAGTGGTTTGTTTTTTAAAGCTTCCCCAACACTGGCCAAACAAAGCAGGGTCATATTCGGAAATTATATTTATCATAAATCAAAAAAAAAAGCTGTAGAATCTGACTGACTTGTAGCAGCGGCTGCGGGCTGGTTGTCAGCTCCATCTTATTGGTCTGCAGCTGAGGAACTGGAGCTTGAACCACACCCGGATTTGAGACAGTGGCCTGAAGGACGGGCTGAAAGAGAAAAACAAAATGTGTAAAACATAGTTTATAAGGTCGGTGGTCCTGTCTGTGAGCTTGATGACACTCGGAGACGCGCCGTCGGACCTGCAGGCTGACGGTGGTGGCGGGCAGCTGGATGGCGGTGGCGTTGTTGGGGAGCGAGACGGGGAAGAGGAGCTGAGCGCTGGCCTGGCCAGTCGTCAGCAGCGTCTGAGGCTGCCCCAGGACTTGGGACACGCCGCCAGGGTGGCTGATGAAGAACTGCTGCAGGCCGGGGGCTGCGGGCTGACCCTGGATTTGGGGACTTTTCTGGGACTGGGGGCAGAGCTGAGGGCTCGAGGCCCCCTGGGGCTTAGCTTGAGCCTGGAGCTGCGTGACGAGCTGCGTTTGGGCCTGGAGACGCAGCGGCTTGCCCGAAGACACGGTCACATCCTCCAGCTTCACCACAGCTGGCAGGGGCGTCGCCATTGAGTTTGGGACGGCGGCCGTGTTGGAGGAGCAGTTGGACAGGACGGGTCCCTCCATTTTTACTTCATTCGAGTTGAGGACAGCGGGAACGGCGCCGATGGGGGACACGGAGGTCGCCGAGTCGGCGCCGCAGCCAACCTGACCGCGCTTCTCCACCTCGAGCTGCATCTTCAGCTCCTCCACCAGTCTCTGCTCCTGCTCCAGCTTCCTCATCAGCTCCTCTATCTGCCGCTCCTTCTCATGGAGCCTCCGGTCCTTTTCCTCGGGGACACGGAAAGAGGGCTGAGGGGAGGAGCGCGGCCCCGCGGGGCCAAAGCCCCCCTTTTGGATTTCAGCCGGCGCCTCGGACATGGTGACGTCCAGCTGCAGGGAGGCTGGATCAGCGGGAGCGGGCGAGACGGGAGGCGTGGAGCTTACGCTCTCTGGAGCCACCTTCTGGACTGGAAGGACTATGGCGGGCGTTGTAGTCGGGGTGACTTCCATGGCCACGGAGGCGGCGGCGGAAGCAGTGCTGACGTCCTGGAAAGGCTTCAGTCTCTCTATCAGATCCGTTTTTGTTCCCGACACGGGCAGGCCACGCAGTTTGAGCTCAGATTTGAGCTCAGTCACCTGGAAAGAAAAAACACGACTGTGTTAACGTTTCTTTGTTTTGTTTCTCCGTGATCAGCGTCTCGCTAAAAACCCTCGGCGAGTTACAGTTTTTCTACTACAATTCAAAGGCCTCGCACTCCTCGAAAGAACGCACAGCGCCGGCCACCTTTCAGGCCAGGATTTTACACCAAAGAAGTCCCAGTTTTTGGTCAAAACTGTAAAAAAAAAAAACAGGAACTTTTTCATTCAGTGTAAGATTTCAAGCTCAAAGGATGTGTTGCAAATGACTGAATATCTGTCAAGTTATAGCTACTGTTGTGTTGGCTAAGGTTGATTCGCTGTGGCAGCCATCTTGAATTTGGTTGGATTTGTATTAGTCAGTTGTTGAGGTACATCCAGTGATTACTCAGAGTTTGGTTAAAACCTGGAACTGATCACCGTGTTTGAATATTTACCACTTTTAGGTGTTTTTACTTCATAGATTGAAGCAACAGATAGTAAGTTTAACATAGAGACATTCAAAACTAAAAAGAAAAACAAGAAAAGTCAGCCTCCTGACAGCGTGGTCCAAACAGATCTTCATATACCTTCATTTCCTCAAGGTTGGCTGTAAGGACTCCCGGTTTGCGGCTGGACACGGAGCTGTTCGGACGAGCTTGGGGCTGGGGGGGAGGTGGGGCCGCGGCGGGCAAAGACACCACGATGGAGGCTGGCAGCTTCCCCACGCTGTTGCTCGGACTCTCTGCCACGGCTCTACGGGGAGACAGACACCGCTGTTACTACGAGGAGGTGGTGCTGGAGAGAGGAGAGAGGCCATCCACCCCGGGTCTTTTTCAGCCAACTAAGGAAGCCAGTCAACCAAAAGTGCATCAACACGGTTTAAAGAAGGCTTCGCTGTGAGAACGTTTCTAAAAACAGCAGCCGGTGACGACATCCTGCCAGTTATTCACATGCTGTCATTAGAGAGCAGTTATTGGCCCTGTGAGTTTAAAACAATATAGAGATTTGGCTCGGAGTTGGGGGTTTTTCGGATGAAGAAAAATAAATAAAGCCCAATAAAAACATATAAGTGATGAATGCCTGGAGGAAATATATCCATAAATAAGTTTCTCAGAGCAATGCAGACAGAAAAAAAGCACTTTTTTCCCCTCTTGTATTCGGTGGATGGGAGCCACTGTTTGTTTTGTTTGCGCACACATACTTGAGTGGCGCTGGCAGAATGGCGTGGTAGTTGTAGTGCTGCTGCTGCTGACTGAGGATCTGCAGCTGGAGAAACAGCTGCTGCTGCTGCAGCAGCCGCGCGTACGACGAGTCCATGGGCGCCTCGCTGGGCTCCTGCTTCTGGTCCGGAGGGACGTACTGGTGGTACTTGAGCTTTTTCACCCTCGACTTCAGCTCCTTGTTCTTCTTGCTGCGACTCTTTTCGGAGGGCGTTTTCTGCTGGCTTTGCTGTCGTGGAGGGACACATACGGGGAAAGAAAAGGAAACTCTTAAAACAAAGAAGAACCCCCCGCCTCGTGCTTAAATAATCCACTGTTCAAAACTAAATGTCGTATTGTTTCCCTATCACATTTTGAGCTGGAGTGGCCATCATTACTGCATGTGTACAAAGCGGTTTGGACTCCTTTTGTCTCGTTTTAAACTCAACAAAGGCTCAGACTGCAGGGCAACATGTGGGAATAAAAGTGTTCTGATAACTGACTGGTTAGGATGCTCGTCCTTTTAAAGTGACCGCGATCAAACCGCTGTTGCAGTCAGAGTTAAAAAACTATTCTTCCCTCAGACAACAAAAACAGACGGTTACGTGGGTGAAAGCTGCCTCGTCGGGATTTCGGACATATTGCAACACTGCGTAAGAAAACACAAAGAATATGAGAAAAGCAAACGGATAAAACTCCTTCAATATTACTTATTTTTGTCTCCAACTTCTCCTTCCTGTCAGCCTTCATTTGGTTCTCGTCCGTGTTTGTTTTTAGGTTAAGTATAAAATCGAGGTCCCTTCAGGAGTTCGCTGTGGCCTAAAATGTTGGATTTTGATGCTCCACTGAGGTGTTTGAACAATAATCCCCTCCACCTGATGGGAATATTTTAATCAAGCCGTATGAGTCGTACGAGCCCGGAGTCCAGTGGCTCTCAGATATAAAAAACAAGGAACATTGTGCTTACTTTCACCAGAGTTGGGGCTGGTTTCGGGGGAGCAGCTGGCTGAACAAAAGGGACAACTGGACAGCTTGGAGGCTGCTCATTGGTGGAAATCCGCTTTATACAGTCTGTCGTTGGGAGAACCTGAAGCGTGGAAACAAAACAAAAAACCCAAACGCCTTTAAATCAAACGCTAGGTTTATTACAAACAGTTCATTATTATTATTATTATTCGGGCAGGTAAATGGAGTCCTAAGTTAGTGGTGTCCTGTCTGACCTGCAGAATGGGGGCGGGTATTGTTGCTGCGCTCGGCGAAGGGGTTTCTGGAACTCTGCTGTCCAAAGGCGAGGAGGCGGATCCTTGGGACTCCTGGCTAGCCGGCTGCTCCGGCGACAGGGCCTCACAGCTGTCTTCATCCAACACCTTGGTATAATTCACCTGTCCTACTACAGACAAGCACTGAGTTTAAAAAAAAAAAACAATCGACCTCTTCAGCAGGAAGTAAACAGGTTTGATCCGATACCCTGCCTCCTCCGTTAAAAACACAATTTTTTTTTATTTCCGGGATTTTTATCGCTAGCCTCTCACCTATGATGGCCTCTTTGAGGCTGGAGTCCACCGGGATGATATTTTTCTCCACCAGCTCCATGGGGCCGGGCCTCTGGGCGATCTTCTCGTTCAGGTTGTCAGCCAGCCGGGCCCTCTTCAGCTTCATCTGAGTGGCCTGCAGCGAGGGCTCTGCTCCGGTCTCTGGGGGTCGGGCGAGAACAAAACTTAAATAAATAAATAAATAAAATAGATGTGACAGTGTAACACCATGCTTGGAGTTTTTATTGACATAATGCATGTAGTCAACAAGAGTCCCGTTTTTTTTTTTGTTTAAACGGTGCTTGAACATCTGAGGGGAACAGACACGGGTTAAAGGTCAACAGGAAACCAAGGGACAAAAAGAAGCGGAGGACGGTCAGAACCTTGCAGGATGTGCATCCTGACCAGCTCGGCCCTCTCTGGACGACTGCGGATCTTGTGCTTGAGGAAATTCTCAGTCTGAGGAGGGAAAAAAACGAAACAAAACACACCAATCAGAACATCACATTTTGCTCTAAGAGCTTCAAAAACTACACAAACATTTTTCAGTCAAACTGTAACTACCTTCCTCTTAAAACACTCCTTTTTTTTTTTAAACTTTCTAACATATTTCTGAGGAATGCTGCCCCGTCTGTGTTTACTGGGCTCCTACATCTTTCTTCTTTTAAAATTCCTGACTTTTCCAGACTCAAATTGCCAGATTGTCCCAATAACGTCTTCGTGCGCACAGTAGGCTGCACACGAAAGACTGATAACAGAAATGAGACTTTCGTCCATACGACACGAGGTTCATTTAGTGTCGAATGTTTGCATTTGAGGGCGTGGACGGGTCGTAGCTCACTCTGCGCAGAAAGTAAGCAACATGCAGCTTTGTGATCCTCACAAGGAGTCTTAAAATGTAAACTTGTCTTCTAAGAAGCTGGATTCTGGGAGCAAAGTGTAACAAAATTATGGCTGGTTTAAAACTTTTGCACAGTTCTCTATGTATGCAGTTTATATCCAGTAAATCTGAAATGAACTCTGATCAGTTTTTTTTAGAAAATCAGGCTGGTATCTTTAAGAAAAAGGAATAGTCTGGAGACGTTTTTAAGAGCTGGAGGAAACTCTGTAAGTTTCATGATTTTTTTCAGACTGTGTAGAAACCCTGATGTTCGTTCACTCCGTGCGCTTTTCCTAAAATCCTTTCTCCCCGCGTCTTACCCTGGCTCTTTCCAAGCTGCGAATCTGCCCGTGGAAAGCGGCCGGACTCTTCAGAGCTGCAACACAACAAAACTGGTTACAGCTGTGATCCGTCACGATGTTTGGCGTTTGTTT
>NC_051446.1:11806843-11854443 GCF_001649575.2 Kryptolebias marmoratus | reverse complement strand
GGGGGGGGAGAAGCGGCCTGTTCCCGCGCCGGGTGCTCGGTGGGTGACGGACACCTGGCCGGGGGAAGGGTGGGTGGGTTGTTACTCACGTGGCATGATGCCCTGATCCACCAGCTGCTCCCGGGTTCGCCTCTGCTGAAGCCTCAGCTGCAGCACTGAAAGCAAAAGGGGAAGAAAATTAGCAGGAACAGAAAAGAAGCCGCATTTTTACTGTAAGGTGCACGCTACTTGAAATGGAAAGGTTTATGATTTATTGCAGTCTAAGCAGTCATAAAATGTCTCCATTTCTCTGTAAAAACTGGTCTTCGGGTCTGGCAGTCCTTCCCAGTTTTGCCTGTGTGTGTGTGTGTGTGTGTGTGTGTGTGTGTCTGTTAGCAAATTATCTCATGAACACATGAATGGATTTCAATGAAACTCTCAGAAAGTAATCACTGGGTGTACAGCTACAACTGATTAACTTTTGGAGTCAACCCAGTTCAATATTTGGTTGAACCTTGGTTGGTTTTACAGATAATGAGCTGAAATTTGATGTGGTAGTAACAACACATATCCTGCCCAACAACCAATCACTTTCTTTTAAATAGCAATACTCACTGGAGTTTTCCAGGCTTCCTGGATGTCATATTATTACAAGTTGACATTTTGATTAGAAAATATAATTAAGGAACTGCAGTAGCAATTTTCCCAAAGACGGCACAGCCCGCACTTTCCACGCATAACAGGTCCGACATTCATCGGCGAATCTAATGTCCTACATTTACTCAAAACCGCAAACTTTCCTTCCAGTTTTATTTGTTTACACAAGTCTCTGACAGCCAGTGTAAATGGAGTAATAAAATGAAATAGGTATTAAAAAACAATGCACACAAATGAGACACAAATAAAAAAAACAATGGGAAAGCAGGAAGAAGAAGTGAATAAATAAACGTAAAACAAAATCTACTGTAATAGAACCGACATTAACACGTCTCCCCGCCTTTATTTTGAAGTTACTTCCTGCTCGCTGGACCTCCGGCTGCCAGAGCCAGAGTTTGATCACACACCTTACATCTTAGATTGCTGCCAAGGGGAAATCAACAAGTGAAAAAAAACAACAACAACAAAAAACTTTTAATATCTTCAGCCGCCGATCTGACAGCAGGGAGCAAAAAGCCATAAAATGACAACAAGAGAAGGAGACGAGCGCTCACCTTCTTTGGATCTGAACGTGGTGCAGCTGGCACAGGCCATAGTCGAGCGGTTACCAGAAGCATCCGAGCACAACTGAGCGAGGGAGCCATTTTCATTAAGAGTGGCAGGCCGAGTGATTAAATCCAAACAGTTCAGCGCAGCATCAAATTAAAGGAAAGCGATATTAGACCTACCCGGTGTTTCTTTATCCCTCCCTGACATTTGTGTTTATATTAGCGGGCCGCTGCCACGGTCCTCCCCCTTTCACTAGAACTTCCCCTCGTCGACCGCTTTGAAGCGGGAGGAATCCTGGCTGCGGAAAAACAGGCCTCAGCGCTCGGCGAAGACAATCGGGACGAACCGGGCTCCTTGTAACTTCAAAAGAGCCGCTTTCCTCGTTATAAGAAGAAAAAGCTTAAAAAAAAACACTCCACGCCCTCGCGCTTTCGCAATTCTGTTTTTTTTCTGCAGAGCAAAAAGTCATAGCGTCGTTCAGTAAAAGGGAAATGCAGATTTAACCGATTTAAAAATAGGCTCATGAGTGTAAAGGCTTCTCTAGTAATAGGAAGAGATGTGCGAAAAACATTGAGCAAAACTGTCTCATGATCAAACAGGAAACAGCTGGCCGGGCTAACTCGATACCTTTTGTTTTTCTCTCGTTTGTTTGCTGTTCGCTCGGCTGATAACAGCCTCGGACACGTTTCCTCAGCTGCGTCACCTCATTTACAGGCCTCTTCAATGACACGGGCACGGCCGCGCTGGTGGTTTGACACCAAATCGGCAGCTTTTCCCCTCGCTGCTACCCTGTAACCGGCGTGACTCACACCTGCCGTTAAAACATGCATGTTTTAGGTCGTTCGGATCGACTTCCTGTTGGCAGAAAGTGACCTGGATTCTCCTGGGAAACGATGATGAGCAATCGGACCTGTGACCTCAGCAGTCTGAGGCGAGGGGAGTGACGTACGCCGGCCGTGACGACAGACACCCTTTGTTCTTTTCTGTCTCGCTCCAGAGGCAACGAAACCCACCAACCTGTGACTCTGAAGACAAATTTAGACGACAATGCTTTCAGAGCGGAGTTCTGAAGCTCCAACAAGTTCACACGACAATAGTGGAGCATGATGAAACACCAAAAGTTATTTTTATTTTTGTTTGCTTGTCTTTGCTTCAGACTTTGACGTAGCTTCATCATATCAGGTGGTTAAGATAATTTAAATTTTATCTCGCAGAGGAGACTCCAAAAAGTCCCCATATTCAGGCAAACAGCACTGCTGTTTAAGGGGGTTTTAATGTCGGACGTTTGGAGGAGGTGTCTGGCAATGAGTTGCTCAACATGTTACTGTTTAAACTTTGATGGTCAACTCTTCCGAACATCAGGGAAAAACGAAGGAGGTCACAGAAAGACGCAACAAAAGGACTGCTAGACGTTCAGGTCTAAAATCATAAACAGCTGCCAAGGTGGGAACAAAGCGGGCTGAGGTAGGTATGATGTTGGTGGAGGTGAGCGACAAAATAAAATGAATAACGTGCGCGGCCAAAAATACAATTCTGCGAGCGGTTCGAACAAAGATACGCCGGCTCACTGGCTACTTGGTCCCAAACACTCAGAATTCGGTGAGACAGCAACAATTTTCAGCAGCCAACTAGTCGCAGCCCAGTGACGTCATCAGTCCTCTGAACTTTTATCGGTTCACCGGACAGGGATGGCTAGTAAAAAGTTGGGGTCGGGACGCTCGTGTGGGTCATAATACACAAAGTGCGGGGTCATGAGAGGGTCGACAGAAATCTTACCGTATTTCCCGGACTATAAGGCGCACTCAAAAGCCTTCAATTATCTCAAAAAACGACAGTGCACCTTATAATCCGGAGCACCTTATATATGTAAGAAGTCGTGATGTTTTAGTACAACTTTGGTTAAACTACAAAGCTGCACCGCTCGCAGCATTAAGGCTCAGTTAGAGTCGCGCACAGACCTGAGCGAGCGGTGGAGGCGTTTCTACTTGACACTTACGTCGGTGCAGTATTCTTCTGTGAGTTTTGAGCCGTTTGATTATCTTTGTGATCTCTCATAGAGGGATCATAGAAATGCTGATACAGGCGAACCAGCTCCGCTAGAGCACTGAAATCGTCCATTTTGAATAGAGCACAAAGTTACAAAAATTGGTCCGGTGCGCCTTATATATGACAAAAGTTCAAAAAAGGACCATTCATTGACAGTGTGTCTTATAATCCAGTGCGCTCTATAGTGTGGAAAATACTGTACCTTTAAAAATGAATGCCAATAGCATATTTAGCCTTAACTGTTAAAAAATTTAGTCATAAATGGATAAAAGGCTCCAATGATGATGAGCCTCTTTAATAAATGGCTTATTAACTTCCATCAGCTTTAGTCAGGGTCACACGTACCTACAACTTTTATTTTGTGAGCTGAAAGCTAAAACGTTTGGGAAGCACTGCTCTAAGGCATTCGATCTGACGAACTATTAAGCTGTAAGCATTATTAAAAATATTGAGAACTTGGCAACGGCGATTTTAAAGAGAGCAGCAGTAAAACCGAAAACTGAGTGGAAACCATGTTTCTGTTAATTTCATCCGTCTGCTTTTCAACAGATGAATATAGGGGATTATAATGAATATGCAAAAGGAAAGACAGCTCAAATAACTCGGGATCAGGCAGCTGTATGAAAACCGTGGCAGGCCTCGTCTCACAAGAGGGGAAAATAAGCACTTCGCCAAATAGTTATACAATTTCATTAAGAATAGTCGATTGAATTACAGGGCAGAAAATCGAATTTTCGCTGCCTCATTTTGAAACTTCACTTCCATGAAAGTAAATATTCGTACAGTATCGTTTTTCTAAAGTTTATACAGCACGTCGGCTTGTGGTGTAACTCTGGACAGATTAAACAGGCTGAGAGCGAGCCCAGTCCATTTAGTTTTACGTATGAGTGACTGTCGGGCAGATTTCGTCATTCGGAACAATCTGATCCGCTGACAGCGGCACTGTAGCGTTCCTCTCCGTCTGCACTTAAAATTCCCGAGCTGCCGAGATGGCAGACAGATCAACACCTGCCGTGGCTGGAAACCAACGCGAGAGAGAGGGGATCGACCGGCTCTGGGAATGGCTCTGTGGTTGGAAAGTATGAGGCGCAGCGGGGGGCGGTGAAGGGGAAATGACAGAAAGACAAGATGATGAGTGGCTGATAGAAATGTGGACATCCCGCACAAAGTTTCTGAGGTGGGGTTAACGCGCTTCCCCGCAGGCGTTACAGCAAAACGCGACCGAATCCTGCCTAAAAGTGCTCTGGTTAACGGCTCCCTGATTAAGAAGCTCGGCGGCGACTGGATCTCGGCTCTGATTGAGGTACGGGGGGACAGATGCTGCAGCAGGTCGCTCCTAATGCCCCGTAACAATAATGCACCCATCCATCAGATGTCAGAGTCCGCTCCGTGTGGCTGCTCGAACAACAACATCATGATTGAGGGAGAAAAACGTGCAGCCCGACGAGTAAGTGAAGATAATTACCTTGTGAACAGGGAAAGAAAAACCCTGCTGGATGATTCAGTCGTGTAATTTTTTTTTACAGTATTTTGTGTACACCGTAACATGTGGTGCTGCTTAAAGCCACAGCACGCTGTTACTGCATGGTTTGATGTATTTTTTCTGTTTCTTTTCCCCAAAAACATGAGAGGAGCAGCAAATTAAAACAGAACAACAGGCGAATAGTAATAAGGGCGCTTCAGAGCGTCTTTAATTAGATGACAAATCAAATAACAGGGGCAACAACAATGTTTAGAGTGTGTATCTTCTCATAAACAACAGTCTGGACATTGTGCTTGTGCTAACATGCATTTCCAAACAGGCCTGCACAAGCATGGACGGGAACAAATCTGCCATCCGAGGTGCTTTTCGAAAGAATTCCTCATTATTTAACATCTGTAACTTTGAGCGTCTTTGGGTTGGTGTTTTTCCCAAGGACGCAGTTAGAAGCCGTGCCAAGGGCAACATACCGTTTACGCTTTAATCAATTAGCGCGGCGACGTGTCGCTTTGTACAGAGACGATCGTGCGATTTTCTGTAACTCGACACAAAGATTAGCCCCGGTGTTTGAATTATCTGTCAGAAACCTTGACGCAAACATATAAAATAGTCCCGAGTGCCATGCATTCAAGCTCTGCCAACCAATCATATTCATTATACTGAATTAGCTGACAGAACGGGAAAGCACACGCGCCCTGTTGGGAGTGTTGGGACAAAAGATAAGAAAAGGAGGAGTGAGAAAGATATGGGTTTAATGCAACGATATGATACCTCAGCAGCATGTTGTCCTAACATTGTGCAGCCCGAGTGTTTGTGTGACGGCGGGTTATTACCATTTTTGCGCTCATTCAGAGGGGGCAGGCTCTGTGTGGGCTGCAGGGACAGCTCCTCCATCTCGTGGGTCACCGCCTCGCTCTGGGGACTGGGCACCAGGAGATTTGACATCCCGCAATCCCCCTCTGCTCCGAGCCGCCCCGGAGAAGCCTGAAGCTCCATCATGCCTCGGGAGGAGGGTGGACAAGCGAGAAGGGTCTGGGTCCCTTTATGTCGTCGTGCTTCCTGCGGGGAAACAAACAGACAATCAAACGAACCGGTTAGAAACGGAGGAGTTGCGGAGAGATTTTAGGACCGCGGCACTCAGTGACATTTTCGTCGACGCCGTAAGAACGCAGCTTACTTTGAACAATCATCCTGTTTCCCTGTTGGGATGACGACTTCACTCAAACGGTGGCATTTCGCTTTAGCCATCTGGAAGAGCTCAGCCCGAGCCCAAATTGTTCATTAAAAAAGGAGCCTGGTTGACTATTACACCGAATAATCCCCTCAAACTGCCGCCTACGGGAAACACTCCTGAATGTTCCCTCTGTTGAGGCAGGCGTCATGAGAATAACGTCACCGCGGCGGTTTCAAACCGAGGGAAGCAAGAACATTTCGGGGGAGCAAAACAAACAGTTTGGTATCCATGGTTCTCCGACGCGCGTCTCGTTTATCGCTCGGCAGCAGCACCCTCATACCGTCGTGCTGCCATTGGCCAAAACAAACCCCGCTCCGTTTTCATGGCTCACTTTAGTCCAATCATCTGGTTTTAAATTCTTTAGCTGGCCAAAGCACTGAGAGCAACGTAGAAGATGAACTGATGATTTAGGATTTTTATTGGCGTCACTTCAGGCAAAAAAAAAAGTCTCAACATGGAAGAAAACACCTCACTTTTAATTAAAATCACTTTTCCCTTTTATGGATATCAACTAATGATGGAAAAACAAACATCAAATAACAGACTTTAACCCGTGACGTCCAGCGGTTCCACGTTAATGGTTTGATACTCCAGGCTGGAGGTAACAGATCTCCATCTTTAGATGTTACACCGTTCCTTCAGATAAAAAAAAAAAACAAATACCACGCTGTTCCCCCAGGGTCTTCTTTTTCCGCTCAATTTTGTAGGATCGTGTCAGCACTCTTGCTCGTGCTCACCTCTCTCTGAAAAAGAGCGCCGAGTTGTTTGACGATGAAAGTGAACCTTGGATTTTGCTCGTCCTTCTTTGCAGGCGTGAGCGTGAAATGAAGCAAGAACCGCAAAGAACCAGGGTTTAAGTACGACGCCGCAAAAAGCGGTTCGCTGATCTTTTTGATCTTTAATGTGGACAAGACTCACTCAGGGGAGTTTTAAACGACTCCCACCCATCCACAAAAAGCACAGAAACCCCACCAAAAAAAAGTGTGTGATAATATCAACAAAAAAAAACATTAAAACCACCTATAAAACAGGTCATATCTGATTGTTACGACTGCCAATGCTTAAGGACATGATTACACGGTTTTGGAGCTAATTTTTGAAATGATGTGTGATAAGTTTCTTCCTTTCCTTTTACAGCAGAAGTCTTAAACTGGTAACTACAGATAGGAAATGGAAAAGGCAATTCAACAGTAATCAAAACACTGTTTAAAAAAAAAAATCTAACCTAACGGCATTTTCTTTAATGAGACCAGCAAAAAGGTAGTAGAAACCAAAAACTGACACTGCAGGAAACTAATGAGATCTTAAACACACCAAATAAAAGTCCTTTCAGAAATATTAAAATGGACACACACACACACAGAGTATGGACAGTGGTGCTGCTTGAATAGATGTGTTTGAAGAGAAGTGGAGTACAAAACATGATGACGATGAAGCACCACTTCAAGAAAACCTGCATGAAACAAGCTGTCGCTCAAAGCTGCATCAAGGTCTGAAAATTAATATTCAGAGAGAAAACCTGCAGCGGACGGGGACAACGCTTAAAAGAGAGACGAGAGGACACGTTAAAAAGACAGAATCAATCAACAGCATAAAATTAGCTTTTATGTCTCTCCAAGACACATGTAGGATACAGAAAACAATCAAATTCAGGTCGGGTTGTTGCATCAATTTACAAACACTCGAGGCATACAATGGTGCAACAGTAGCAGTGATGCTGTCTTTGAGTGAGGACGGTGGGTTTTCTGCTGTCTGTTTACACGACAACAGCTCGTCTCCTCTTAAAACCGAAGCCCTCTGAACCCGGGTCAGAGCGGAGCAGCTGCAGATCCACAACAGTAAAAATGGCCGACAGCAGAGGGCTGTTTGTGTGACTCGTCCTGTTCAACACGTAGCAGCGACCCAACCTCGCTGTGAGGCCAAACAAACGTCCGTGGAGCCACCATGTTGGATCTAACTGTGCGCCTCGTTGAAAGCCGGGCATCCCGTGTCGCCAGATATACGATAATTACCCTTTTTATACGATAGTTTCAGGGTCGAGTCCTCCTCCTTTTCTGTGCACATGTCCACCAATCACAACTAATCTTACAACCTCCCTCAGCACACGTGATAGTTTGGGTCAAAATACAATCACTTTAACCTCCTAAGACCCAAACTCTTGGGGTGCCAGGTCCTAGGAGGTCAAAGCGACAGTACGATAGTTCCTTATTTCTTATCTGGCAACCCTGCCTGCCATTGAAACTGCAGCAGATTCAATAAGCACAGCTGTAAGCCATGTAAACGTGTTCTTTTCTTGTTGATTTGCCACAATAAAAACCCACTAAAGTTTCCAAAGATCAACCCTAACAGCTTTGATGCATCTTTGTAGTCACTGGTCACAGAGTTGCAGCAAAAGGTTTTATTATTATGAAGTTTCAGTTGATGAATAAGTGCTTTACAAATAAATGCAATCAACACTTCGTCTTCCACTGGTCATTTTTGGTCACCATTATTGTAGGAGCTAACTTATAATATAGCACCAACAGATGCTTGTGACAAGGCTGCGAATGTAAGCCGATTTCGTTTTACTGCAGAATAGTTTTGCTTTCTGTTTGATAAAAGTTTCAAACTTTGGTCTTTTCTCTGATGTCCTCGTTATGTCCTGTCTGTCTGTCTCCACATAAAAGCTTAGTCATAACTGTCCTTGTGAGTCACCACTGAGCCGTTCACCAATTCATGGACCAAACAAAACGCTGAACCGGAGGTTTTGCCTTGAGAATTTTGTTATTCGAGTTATTCAGATATTTTGATGAATTCTTCTTCTTTTTTTTGCTAAATAAACAGCGTAAAATGTCTGCCGGTCTTTTAGGTCTTGGCCTGGCGAGGAAGATGTGCCCACCAAGAGGAAGACGAGGGGGGTTAAACAAAAGTTTAGTATTGACCATGTGATGGCGACATGATTGAGGGGCAAACTTTAAACAAAACTGATCTGTGGCTGACACTTTCCTCTTCTTTTTTTTTTAATTCTCAACTCCAGATTAGTTCTGTCAAATCGGCTGCATCTTATCTGCTCTGGCTCTACTCTCTGAAGAGGAACAGAGTGAAACGAGACTTAAACGTCTACTTTCAAGTCTTCCAGCTTGAAAACGCCTGACATAGACTGAGTCTGACGCAGCTGAAACAAACAGAAACTCTAAATTTACCATCATTTTTTGCAGGCTAGCCAGAAGGTTCAGTTTCTGACAAATCAAGCATTTTATTCTAACTTGATGCCTAACCCTACACAACAACAAACAACCATTTACTGTTAGCTAAATTCTTCTCGTTTCATGATTTTTTTCCTTGATAGATCAGTATAATTACTCTGCTTTGCAAGCAATTTTATTTTGGCGCCGTGTTAAACAAGTTTCATCCATAAACCGATGTTTTTTTGCCAGGACAAGCAGCTTTTAGTTGCAGTTTTCGGGGTTTGAAGGCATAAGGGAAAAAGGTAGAGGAGCGGGGATTCCAGCAGAGCTACATGAGGCGTGTCAGCGGGGTGAACGAGAGCGAGGCGGGGGTCGGCGAAACAGAAAGGGAGGCATAAACAGCCGTCACGGCCGACGAGGCGCTGCGGGATGAACGTCGGGCTGCTCCTGGAGAATCAAAGAGCC
This sequence comes from Kryptolebias marmoratus, assembly GCF_001649575.2. Taxonomy (NCBI): domain Eukaryota; kingdom Metazoa; phylum Chordata; class Actinopteri; order Cyprinodontiformes; family Rivulidae; genus Kryptolebias; species Kryptolebias marmoratus. The sequence continues at coordinate 11,844,866 of NC_051446.1, read as the reverse complement.
GGTCCAGATGGCAAGGCGCGGCGTGCCGCTCGGCTCGCCGCTCTTTGACCGGCACGGGGCAACGAGCGCCGTGTTTCTCATCAAAGGGCAACCCACGCGTGCAACACGAAGACGTGTGACCAAAATGGACTCAACAAAACACTAAGTTTTCGAGCAAAATGACCGACCGGTCAGCTCTTTAAACAGCTTTAAGCATTGGGCTGACATGTTGCAGAATCGAGTCAGAGCTGTATGTTTTATTTTTTTTTAAATATGTTTTTCCTATTTGGTGTGTTTGATATTTTAAGCCCACAGCCACAGGCAGCATACCAGGTCGCTGCCATCACCCACACCTCTGTCAATCATCAACACTGAGCTATGCAACATTTGGTAACATTTGTACTAACAAAGTTTTTCTACAGAATTGTCATCTGGCCTTAAAAACAAAAAGCCCTTCATTCAGCTTCCATAGAACGGAAAAAAACAACATTTAGGGTATCAGTCCCACCCAGCTCACTATGCTGCTGAGCCACCAACCGAAGTGGTAGTCACAGGATTGATTTGTTTGAATTGTATCTTTTTTTAATGCTGGATTAATTAGTCTAAAAAGTGCTGCATAAATTAAGTCTGCCACAGACGCATGAACAGTTACTGAGCATTCAGTCCCACCATGAAGGTTGGCAGCCTTAAGGTGCTGGTTTCAAGCTTTGTTTACACAGAAACAGTTTTTTCAGGGTCTAAACTGTAAGCACAAGAAGAAGAAGATGGCAAGAGAGCAGAGTTGCCAGTTACACCGGTCCTTCACCACGTGCAGGAGGCGCTGGTGCTGAAAAAATACCAACAAGTAGCAGGAGTGGCACAAGACGAAGAGTCAATGACAGGAAGTACGCGCTTCCTACAAAAAGGTAATGAAAAAGAAATTCGTAATAAGGTGACCTCGGCTGTTGCTCGGTTGCCTTCAGCAACAAATCTGTCCTGCTGCCTTTTCTGTTTATATCTCGCCACTTGTGCTGCGTGACAAATTAAAGGATGTGCACAATGGGCCGAATGTTTTAATTAGTTTTTTAAATTTAGTTCCCTTTGCCAGAACTCCAAATGCAGCCATCCTGTTATTATGGACAGCACGGCGTGGCTGGCGATTGTTTGCTTACATTTTCACTTTAAAGTGTGCGTCCCACTGCTGAGGCCGTGTAGCTAGTCCTTGCTTTTGCTATTACACAGTCATTATTGGTCAGAAAAATGTCACGATTTCTTCAAAACGGCTAGGTCAGCTTTTCTCTGAATCTGGTTTCGGTGGGATCTCTACATTTCGTGGCACAGGCCAGAATATTTGCACGTCTTTGCCTTGACTGAGCAAAACGTGTGCTTACGGCAAAAACGGTGTCGATTGTGTGAGCGCTGCGGAAACGCGTCCGACGGCTAGATTTGGATGCTTGAGAAAATTTGGGGCCTTTTTGAGTCAACTTTCAGGTAAACAGAAACGAAGGAGGACGATGTTGAAATCAGCCCCAACGAGCGAAAACACAGAACAGACGTTTGCTTTTAATTTGTAACTGAGCAAGCAGAGAAATCCTGAAGGGGGGGGGGGAGGCCTACAGGGAGTTTGGAGCTGTGCCCAAATGACGGCGAATGACACAACCAGTTCGTCATGTTCTTCTAATTTGGTTGACCGAAATATTAGACAATGCAGATGAGCCAAGAAGTCTGGAACTCAAAAAACAAACAAACCAAAAAAAAACCAAAAAACTGACTTGCACAACTAAGCCCAGATGCGGCTGCTCAAACAACAAAAACAACAACAACAACATGAATCCACTTGGGAGATTTCAAAATCAAATGTTTACCCTAAACTCTGTTAAACTACAAACAGCTTGATGACTGCTTGGCGCTTTTCCCTCATAACACGGAGCATTGCCTCTCAGATAAAGCCAACTTGAAGCTAACGATTTCAGTGTCATCATGTAGAATTTTATCACCATTCTAAAACTGCACTGTTCAAGATGGCTGCATGTTGGAGAAGCTCTGTTACTTTCATTCTGAGGTATTGCTTTAGAAAACTTTAATCCCTTTTTTTTGGATGATTGTTTCCTCTGGTATCAGATGCTGTGCAGCTGGAAGGATTTTTCTTATTGAAATCTTTCTACTTTAGGACATTTGTTATGATGCGTAACCATGACAACAAGGTGTTTTGTTTTGTTTTTTCACAACCGGGAGCAGCTGATTAACATCTTTCACTCTTCAGTGTTAAACGTGAAGAACCCCTGAAGTCCAGTCATGGCCAGAACCAGGCAGACCGCCCGTAAATCCAGCGGAGGTAAAGCTCCCAGGAAGCAGCTCGCCACTAAAACAAGAGCAAGAGCGCCCCGGCCTCACCGCTACGGGCCCGGTACCGTGGCTCTCAGGGAGATCCGCCGCTTCCAGAGGTCCACCGAGCTGCACATCTGGAAGCTGCCCTTCCAGCGCCTGGTCCGGGAGATCGCCCAGGACTTCTAGACCGACCTGCGCTTCCAGAGCTCGGCCGCCATGGCTCTGCAGGAGGCCAGCAAGGCTCACCTGGTGGAGCTCTTCGAGGACACCAGGACAGAGGACACATCGAGACGAACACAAGAGACCCTTCCTTCCCACAGCCATCAGCATCTATAACAACTCTTTAACCAAACTACAACAACATTTAATTCCCCTTTGGGATTAATAAAGTATTTCCGAGTTTGAGTAAACTTTAACCAAACGGGGTGAGAACCAAACAACATGGAGGTAGAAGGTGACGTCAACATCTTTCAGGCTAATGACGGTGTTTGGGTGTGCCTGTCACCTCGGGCTGTTCTCGCGACCTTAAAAGCAGCTCTCACAAATCCACAGCCAGCTCGGTGCAAACTCCTTTCTGGTTCGAGTGTGAACCAGAAAACATCAACGAAATGAGTTTATTTACGTGCATCTAAGGGAAGTGAGAACAATCGCACACTTCTGTACCCACAACAGCAACAAACTCTCTCAAACCCCCACCTCCCAATGCTTACTGAGGAAAAGAGGTCACGGGTCATCTCTACTACAAATAGGCCGGGATGTGAGGAATGCTGGTGATAAAGAAGCCGCAGGCAGCGCCGTACGTGCATACTCCCTAAAGCACGAGCCTTGATCTACGCGCTCGTGAACTGGTAAATCTAGTTTTTTGAGGGAATAAAATAGAATATCGTGGACGGGAAATAACGTTCTGGTAAAAACCTAGGCCGTGCCATCCTGGGTCTCTGTTAGTGTGCCAGCGTAAAGAAAACGTCCTTATCTGACAAAACGAACAAAACAAGACGGAGTCAGACGCAGCACGAAGATCACAGCAAACAAAACAAAGAAGCCCGAGTTCAGACTGCGCTGTCAAGGCAGGGATCACGTGCCTTCAGGCTTGTGCTGCAAAACGCCTAAACGAGAGTTTAAAACCTATTGTCTATAAAGATATGTTACCTATTGTTTCTCAATCTTGTAGGATTTGCATTTTGTACAAGATTAGAAACAAGTATTTGAGGGATGAGCTCAGTGCAACCATGGCACTGCAGTTTAATTATATATATATATATATATATAGCATAAATGAGCCATTTTTCATCTCCTACTGTAGGACTAGCTTTGAAATAATATTTTAGGGTGTCTGTCTGAGCTCATGTATCGAATATAAATACACAATACAAATGCCGTACACGTAGCAATTTGACAACAAGGCTGAGATTAAATTTCAGCAGCTTTAGGTGACATGTCAGTGTAAAGTCACTGCTATGAAGGCGGGTGGGTGTGGGACAGGCTAACCCTGGCTAGCTGCTTCAAATCTGACAGGTGAGTGAGACAGACAGCCATGCCGAGTAATAAAGGCGGTGAGACGTTTCCATCATGGTTGACATGTCTGGAGACAGAAGCAGGACCTCTGTCGCAGCCAGACGCTGCTCCAAGCCATACTGTTTAAGTCCCACACGGACACGTCCCGCCGCCTCGGTGGACCAATCCTTCAACGACAACCTCCTTCACATTTTCTCCAGTTAGCTCGTTTTTAGCCGCGGCGGGCTAACAGGCTAAAAACAAGACCGCCGCTCCGCCTCACGTCTGGGCTCACTTACCGAACAGCGCCGACTCGAAACCAGAGTCCATCCGAGCCGTGGTTCACGAGATATCCATGACTGACGTGAGGCGAGTAACGTTGGACACTTTAGGGTTTCTTCTTTTTTTTCACCCCCAGTCTGGCTTTGAGACTGAAGTTTATTTCGCGGAGTAAAATGGCTGCGACTGGTCCAGCTTTCGGGATGCAGGGTGACGTAATGACGCTGCCGGGACAGAAAGCGTTGGGGGGCGTGGCGGAAGGCAGATGCGATGTATGGCAAACCGTTGTAGCATATAATCAAAATCCACTGGTTGGATGTCAATAATAACGTTCCTCATCGTCAAAATCGAAATGAAATACATCGAAATAACATCCCCATTCCTACATAATAAGTCCCTACAACCAGAACTTCAAATAAACAATAATAGTGGTAGGAAATATCTTATAATTCCGTGTATTTAAGACCTGTTTTGGGTCCTAAAATGCACCTCGGACTAGTAACTGTAAAGGATGAGATTAAATTTTAGTTCAGCTGTTCAAACAATGCACTTGTAAAATTATTTATTCTGAAATAAATGTTACTTCAAAATTATTTTATTGCTAATATCCCAAAATTTAAATTTATGTTTACAAAAAATACATATTATGAAAAAAAGTACAAAATGCAATAAATGTCTGCATGTTTTTGTTAGTTTTGGACATGTATATAATACACAACTTACTTGATTCATACTATACAAATACTAATGTAAAATGTTTGACATTAATCTCATTTTAAAAATGCTAAACACACACTTCATGCTAAACAAATGTATGAATATATTTTTAAAAAAGTTAAAGTCAAGACTGTTTGGTTTTCTGTGCAGGAGCAGGAACATCAGCAACATTATGCAGAAACTCATACAGCAACTTAGCATTATTAGCATTCCCAAGTATTTCTGCTAGTTTGTTCTGGCTGAGCTTGGCTACGTCTGCCAGGCTGTCAGCATGTTTTATGAGAGCCCTGTGGTTTTTTGGATTAACCCCCGGCATTTTCAACAGGAAGTCATAAGGCCCGGGGTTGTAGAGGTCCGCTGATTCAACAACAGTCTCTGACTCAGCTGTGACAGCCTGGGCTGCTGAGGCGTCAGGCTCGGGGCGGCCTTGCTTCAGCTCCAGGAAGAGCTCGGCCGTGGCGTGTGGGGAGGGGCACCACAGGATCCGCAGCCGGGGGAAATGCAGCGTGAGTAACGTGAGCCGCGAAGAAACGTCATTCGATGAAATCTCGTTGCGGAAATCGGACCGGGCCATCAGGGAAAACGGCTTGGCCGGGTCAAACTCGATGAGCAGCACTGGTTTTCTGTAGTAGCGCGTCATGGAGAGGCACTGGGTGTACAGGCGGCCGCTCTGTAACGAGCCGATCAGGTCGCTGACGCTCTTGCGCTCAACGCAGGTGTCTGGCGTCAGGATGTAGTCCCCCACCTCCAGGGTGACGGGCTCGATGTCCAGCCCGCGGCGGTGAAGCAAAGAAGGCAGCTCGCTGCGGAACTCCCGCATATCCACGATGACTCGAGAGGGCTCTTTGGACTGCTCCTGGCCTCCTGGTTATTGGACAGAACACAGGAACAAAAATGTCAGTGGGATATTTTGGTGACAGTAATAAACCTTTTGAATTTCGAGGACATGCCTGCTTTGCGGGTGTTGGTTGTGGCGTTGGCGGGCTCTAAACTTCTGACCAGGTCCAAGTTGGTGTCTTCTCGCCCCTCCCTCTCCTCTGGGATGACCATAGTAGCCTTTTCTCTACAGAAAAAAAACACAGCAGCACAAATAAGAGGCCTTTCAACTCAGAGTTTTGAACTTATAACTCTTAAGCATAAAATTATCTAATAGTTTCAGTTCTGTTCGCGATTGGAGCATGACGCTGCAAAGGACACTTTTTTTCTGACCTGATGAGGTGCTCAAACGCCTTTTTTTCCTTTGACAGCGTCGTCAGGTACTTCTGTTCTTCTGTCGAGCCTCCGTAGATCAGGAAGTACACTCGAAGTGGCTTCCCGGGCCGGTTCGCTTTGTATATCTCCAGCTGGCGAACAAAGCTCAGTTCCGCGTCGTACAGCACCACGAAGCTGGGCTCCACCTCGTGCAGCACCCGGGTCAGACTGTGGGGGTCGGTGCAGCCCTTCAGGGGGTGGATGACAGTCAGCGGCTCCTTCAGGACGCCGTAATAAGCGTCCGATGACAGATCCAACTTCAGCTGCTCCTCCTCGCCGTCACCCTCCTCCATCAGATCATCCTCGTCTCCGCTGCTGCCCATCACCGCCGCCTCAGCCGGCTCCTCTTTCCCCATCATCTGGGTCAGGGTCAGAGAGGGTCTGCTCTTGCTTTTCGAGGTCTTTGAGGGGTTTTTCTTTGCAGGCTCCTTTCCTTTGCTTCCTTTCTTGACCCAGCTTTTAGCCTTTTTGTGCGAGTCCAGCTCGAAGGCAGCGGCGGCGGCAGAGTCCCCTTTACCGATGGTGCGGGCGTACAGTCGATTCAGCAGCCAATCAGAGCCGTGTCTGATGTACTGCTGCAGCTGGGCACAGGTCCGGTCATCGCTGGCACAAATCAGCACACGACCTGTGGGTGACAAGTTATGAGGTTAGACACACACTCGGTGATATTGTCACATTCTGTAGGTGATGTATATTTACTAACTTCTGAGCCCGTCATACTGAGGTATACAATGGACTGAACTATTTACAAAAACACTGTAAAACAATCTAGCGGTATTATTTCTTCGTGGTGACCTCTTCTGTTGAAGAAGAGGACTGCAAACAATCACTTGCAGCAAAATTGTTAAGACATGGTTATTGAGCAATTTATATGAACATGGAGCTCATGAAGTTTAAGAAATGCAACCTTTTTAAAATGAATACATGTGTTCAACCAGTAACGACTGGTAAAGATTCCTCCTCCATGAATCGCTACCTTATCGTGGTGAAGGAGTTTGTGTGCCTTTAATGATCCTGGGAGTCTGTTTTTTAGACCCCAGTAGGGTCTCCCGAGGCGGATTGGTCCTAGGTGACAGGCCAGAAAAAGAGCGGTTCGAAACCACTTGTATGGACAAAAGACAGCAAGAAACTTGTTGTCCCTCGCCCTGAAATGGCTTACCGGAGCTGCGAGTGTGTTGTCCTCAGGCCTCTAATCAAGAGGCCCGGTTGGGCTCAGCCTGAAGGAGTTACACGGGTTTGCCACTCCCTGCAGGGGGGCCATACTGGTGGTGTATAGTACTATGGACAGCAGCCAAAGATGGAGGCTTTGGCGCTCTGACCCTACCTTACCAAAGCTGGCTCTTGGGACATGGAATGCTACCTCTCTATGGAAAACGTCTATAGTCGGGCTCACATAAATGCACAGTTCGGGTTCTGGAACCATTCTCCTTGAGAGGGGCTGGACCTTATTCTGCTCTGGAGTTGCCCATGGCGAGAGGCGCCGGGTTGGTGCAGAGCTACTTATAGCCCCCCAGCTTGGTGCCACTGGGTTGGAGTTTTTCCTCGTAGATCAGAGGGTACCTCCCCTGCGCCTCAGGGTGCGGGGACGAGCTCAGACTGATGTCTGTGCTTTTTCGCCAAACTGCAGTCCAGAGCACCCAGCCTTCTTGGGAGTCCATAGCAGGGGTGCTGGAAGGTGCTCCAGCTGGGGATTCTACCATTCTGCTGGGGGACAATGCCCACATGAGTAATGATAGTGTGACCTGGAGGGGCGTGATTGGGAGGAATGGCCTCTATGATCTGAACTCGAGTGGACTTCTGTGCTAGTCACAATCTGTCTATAAAATACACCATGTTCGAGCAGAAGGGTGTCTATAAGTGCACGTGGTGCCAGGATACCCTCGGTCGCAGATCAATGATAGACTTCGTAGATGTGTCATGACAACATGTCAACTGTGTCATTTATTCCAGCAGTATAATAAATTTGTTTCAATGATTCAGTGCTGTTAAATGTTAAAAGATTGATTTAATTGGTAAAAAACACTTTTAGAGTCTAATAAAGCTGCATTTTATTGTTTTATTCTGCAGATCATGTGTATGTACAGGTTGTGAGTGGTAGTGATAGGATGGACTAATGTGAGAGTGTAACAGCACCGCGTTCAAACCTGGTTCCTGTTCCGAGTTCTTGTTCTCCTTCTCGATCTCCTCCAGCACCTCCGTCAAAGCCTCCCACTTCGGACTCTTCTCCAGCACCGGCTCTCGCCTCACCTCTGGAAGCCGCACACAGAATTTGCCGTTACTCGCTGGAAGACGAAAATGCTCACAAGCAGGATGGAGCGCAGATAAAGTTTAATGAGCGAGCAGGTCCGTGGCGTCCTCGGTTACCTGAGGCTGCGGAGGACTTCGGTTTCTCTGCGTCCCCTCCTACTTTAAGTTTCTTTTTGCTCTCAGGGATGCGGTACACTCTGCTCCGAGCGTTCACAAACATGGAGGTACTCGAGTCCAGAAACAGCCAACCTAATAGGTTAAATCAAACGTAAACAAGGATTAAGTTATTTTTTTTACTCCGAGTGACTCTAGTCAGGCACTGGATACGAGTTAGTTTACCTGAATTAGAGCCAAAATTCTTTTGGCTGGAGCGCAGGGACTCGAGCAGGTTGAGGAAGGTAACGCAGTCGTACTGGGTGAGGTAGAGCAGAAGAACCCTGAGCACCTTGAGATCCTGAACCAGGGCTTTAGTCTTTGCTCCTAGCTGATGCCACAGGGGATCTAGGTAGTGACGAATGGTCTGGACCGGAGTAAAAAGAATTATTTAAAAAAAAAAAGAAAAAAGAACACTTGTCACACCTTTAATACAGTGGTGGAGCAGCACAGCCAGATTTCGCACCTTTTCAAACCCATTTCCTAGCGTGTTCTCCAGAGACAGGTCCTCGGCCTCCAGAGTGGGGTTGTATCGTTTCAGCTCCTTCAGGCAGGCGCTCATCAGGTCCAGGATGGAGCTCTGGATGGCCCTCATAGCTGGTGTTAATGACACATGCAGCTCCACCACTTCGGGCTTGTGTCTGTCCAGGGCTGTGTTCACAGACGCTTGGAACCTGTTCAACGAAAAAGCAGAGTGTTGAAAAAAGAAGAAAAGAAGCAATTTAATTGGTACTAGATAAATGAAAATGTGCCGTTATTGTACCTGGGCCACAAGTAGAGCTTCTTGACGAAAAGGTTCCTCATGACACGTTCCACCTGGCAGAAGCCAGAGGAGAACGCTGTGGCCTTATCAGTGAAGGCCTTAATGAAGCCAGTTTTGTTCTTCTGTCTGAACAGACGGAGGATGAAGGCCTCCTGGCACGACTCGATGATCTTATGAGCTCGATACACCAGGATACCTGAGAGGAAAGAATCACAGTGATGGAATAAATGTCTGCAGCAGAATAAACAAAAATGCATCAATACATACTTGACAAATTAAAAGGTTGAACAAGTTTTCTGACATATTTGCGGGGTTTGTTTTGGGTGTGTTAACCTTCTGGGCCGCTTATTTTAAAATGTACTCCACCGACTGTGGTCAAATATGTTTTAATATCTGATAGAAGGCTAACAAATATGTCAATCACTTCCAAAGAAGAAAGAGAGAGACAAAAGCCTGGTTCAGCTTTGGGTTATGTGTTCATTTGCATCATAGATTGCAGTGATCGACTGATTCACACATAGATTTATATGATGAACTTTAGTTTGGCATGAAAGAAATGCAGCTGCCCTGTTATGTCATTAGGGCTGTTTGTTGGATAAGATTTGTTAAAGGTGGTATATCACTGGGCTGCAACTTTTGGAAACTAGCTGGCGACTTAAAAATGTGGGAATACTGCAAGAAAATAGGTAAATTTTCTGATTTCAGTTTCACTGAACTCTGAGTGTTTCTGACCAAGTGACCAGTGAGCCACTAGAGGGCAGTTTTTGAAAAATCCTGGCCTATTTTCACGTGCACGGCTCACGAAACTGCATTCTTGGTTGTGCACCTTATTCTGTTGCCCACCTCCGCCTGCATCGTGCCCGAGTTTTGCTTGTTTTGCGATTTACTCTGCTCGAGTCTGCTTCAGAAATAGGGACAGGCAGATCTGGACCAGTTTTTCCACTAATTATTATTTGCCATCAGCTGTTTTTAGACACTTAAGACAGGAGAGCCTCCCTGCAGGTGTCAAACTACAGCTCTAGCGTTGTGATGATCACACTGTGATGATTTTCAATAGAAAGGTTGTCTCTCAGTTTTTTTGAAAAAAACGTTCAGAACCCATCGCTGCGACTCACGCAAGGGTGTTGAGAGCCCCTCAAAAGTTCCAAGACAATACGGAGACTCACTCATGAATATCGATCACCAACCACTCACAACTCAGTGAAATACCACCTTGTATGATCAAGAAGTTATTTTGTTATTGTGGTAATATTTTAGACTTTAATTAATAAAATTGTGTCGCCTCCAAGCAAGAAGGTTGCAGGTTCACTTCCCGACCTGGGACCTTTCTGGGTGGAGATTGCATGTTCTCCCTGTGCTCACGTGGGTTTACTACAGGTACTGACCAAAAACATGCATGTTAGGTTAATTGATAACTCTTAAATTGCCCCTAGGTGTGAGTGAGAGCATGAATGGTTGTTTGTCTCATTTGTCTCTACATGTCCCTGTGATGGACTTGTGACCTGTCCAGAAGGTTTTTATTGCCTCTCGCTCAGTGACTGCTGGAGATAGACACCACCTCCCCGCAACCCAGAAAGAAGAGGTGGGTAAAGAAAATGGATGGATTAATAAAATTGATCTGCTTCATAACAGCATTTTTTGTTGTTTACTGTCCGACACATTTGCAGTAAATTATGTTCCCTTTAACTTTTTTTTAAAAGTGTTTCTTTAGGAAAATTCTTTTGATCGAGTAAAGCAAAACACTACAACTACAACCCATTTTGATTTTTGTATACTCTAGCATCTTCAGTTCAGTGTAGTGTCTTTGTTGTTAAAATGTTAAATGACGGTGTTTTTTAAATAAAAAAAGTAAATATATATTTATGTAATCGGTTGTTTATTTCTTTCCTACTACTTGCAGTAGATGTAATTGCAAAATAAAAAGTATAATTTTGTGTTGATCCAGTTTTGTTGTTGTTGTGAAGAACATGAGAAGATTTAAATCGTGTGTGGCTACAAAAACATTAAATGACAGCTAACACTTTGCACAACTTTTTGATCAGTTGGCAATAAAAACCTTCATGAGGCCAACGGTTCAAACAAATATTATTTCATCAAACTGATAGCTCACATGAATACGGCGTTCAGTGTTGTGAGCTGTTTACCTGAGATGAGATGAGCAGGGATGCGGTCGGTGAGGAAGTCCACTACCAAGATTCTGCTTGTGACAAACAGGACCCCCCCCTCGGTGTAAACACGGTACCGCTCAGCACTCTGAACGTCACTGGTCACCGTCCTGGGCAGGTGGCTCACACCTTCGACCCTCAGCTGCTCCGTGAAGTACTCCTGAGAAGAAAAGCAGAGAGAGAAGTCGCTTTATTTACATTATTGTTGATAAACAATGACACACAACGTGCCCAAATATCACAGTAAATATCTTCACTGGGAATGAAGTAGCCCCTTTGCTAGCTTAAACTGAGTGTCCTAACCATAGATATATTATATTGACAGTCTTTGGTCCTGACCTGTTCAGGTGGGGTTGTGTTGAGCAGAAGGACGAGGCTGTCCCTCTCCGAGTAAACCCGCATGAACTGCAGCAGGATGCGGTCTACTCCCAGACCCTCGGCCGCCACCAGCAGCCCGTCACACTCGAAAAGGCTCAGAAACATCTCGGTCTCAAACTCCAGAAGCTGCCCCGACATCGCAGAAGTCAACGAAGCTGCTCCAGAGACGCTGAAATGACCAAATCGCCTCTCATCCCCCGCTGAAAACCCCACAGCGACACAGGACAGCCTGCTTCCGTGTTTTGAATCGGCTCACTTCCGGTGACGAGGGACGGGCGACTCGAAGACGACGGAGTCTGGTGATGAGCGCCATCTTGCGGTGGGGAGGGGTATAACAGTTCTATTCGTTTCTGGAACTCAATGAGTATTTAAACACGTTTTTTGTAAATAAAATATACATATACAGTCTGTCTTAACGTTTGAGCACCAATTCATATAAAAGTAGACTGTAGAAAATGAAGGCGGGCTTTTAAAAGAACATATTTAGCAACAGCTTTCCCCCCTAAACACACTTTGTCTACATTATAGCAATAACTTTTCCTACAAACAACTAAAACGATTGTTTTCGTTGCCAAACTATTCCTCAGATTTAAAATAAAATTGTAAAGTATGAAAACGTTACAGGATTTCAGAGTTATAATTATGAGCTTAAACATAAACACATGTGAGAACTGTAAAAACACGCCAATTTAAACAGAATGAAACTTGATATCTTTGTTTATCTCCTGTTCGGTTTTGTATTAACTTTTATGTGTGTGTGTGTGTGTATTTTATTTCGTTTAAACAACATGGGAACAAACACTTTAGCTGTTTTTATAGTTTATTGTATCTACGTTTTTTTATTTATTTTTTATTTTTAAAGTATGTGAATGTCGCATTTGGTTGAGACAAATGACTTTTAATTAAGTAAATACAAGAAGAATAAGACCATCCATGGCCCGTACGGGGATCGAACCCGCGACCTTGGCGTTATTAGCACCACGCTCTAACCAACTGAGCTAACCGGCCTGCTGTGATCATAAATAAAAGCATTTCCTGTGCTCCCCTGTCTTTTTTTCATGTTATATTTTAATTTTTCCACATTTTAAATGATAATAACACCCTTTATTGAACTAAGTCAAGTTTTCCTGAATCTGCTCGTTTGTGTTAGTTTGGAAAAAGACATTTCTTCTTCTAATTCGACAACACACAGCATCACATTGGGGGTATTTTTTATTTTTTTGGCCCCATGTGGGAAACATCTCAGGAGGCAGGTGAATGGCGGAAGTGATAAACTTTCATTCAAACATCAAAACCAAGGGCGCCACAGTGACATGTAACCTACAGAGACAGAACCCACAAAAAACAACAAATCTGAGCAGGCTGTCAGGCTGTAAGCACGTGTTCACTTGATTGTTGTGTTAGCAAAATATCTCATCAACCACTGGATGGAATTCAGTGAAACACCTGGGCAGAAACCATCGAATGCACGTCTTTGACTGATTAACTTTTAGAGTCAACCCCACTGAAGATGGCCGCCACCACTAAGCAACCTTACATAACACAAAAACAGCTCTAAGTCAGTCACATTTACAGTTGTCAAGCTAAAATTTGGTGTGGCAGTAGCCGAGAGTCATCTCTAAATGTTGCTCAAAGGGCTGGGTGATGGCACGATACCTGTTGTTAAAACTTTGCCATTAACTATTGGAGTCAACTCTGTCTGTCTGTTAGCAAAATATCTCATGAACCACAACATGGATTTTACTGAAACTTTCAGAGAGTTATTGTTTGGTGTCCTTCTACAACTGATTACCTTTTGGAGTTGATGCAATTCAAGATGGCTTCTATAGCCGAATGACTTTTGAAAACAGAAAAACGGCTATAACTCAGTGAATCTTACAGAGGTTGAGCTAAAATTTGGTGTGGTAGTAGCTGAGAGTCACTCACGGCGCATCGTTTAAGTGCCACACATCGTGCAGCATCTTTGCTTAAAACGTGGACACTCACTGCTGGCGCCAACCCTGTTTGTCTGTTGGCGAAATACCTCATGAACCACTGGACGGATTTCAATGAAACTTTCAGCAAGTAATAACTGCATGTGCATCCTTGACTGATCAACTTTTGGAGTCAACACAATTCAAGACGCCCGCCACAGCTAAGTGACCTTAGAAAACACATAAATGGCTGTAACTAAGACGATCTTGCAGATATTGAGCTAAAATTTCCTGTGGTTGGAGCTGAGAGTCGTTGGCAACATGGGCTCACACATCTCACAGGATCTCCAATGAGGTTTGACCAAAACGGCTACAACTCCATCCCTTCTCAGCACAAAATGACTTTAGTCTCAAACTCTGACATGAAAAGCAGTTTAATCAGTGCTGTTAGTTTAATCTGGATTTAGTGGATTCACGGTATGGAAGGTGGACGAGTTTGAGGAGATGGGGTCATCCAGATCATGGATCATGGAGGCAGACAACATCTGTTGTGTCAGAAAGGATCCCCTGGTGACATGTTTTCAGTTTTAGGTGACAGCGTGTTCCTCGTGAACGGCAGGTGACTCAAACATTCACAGCCGAGTGCACACACGTGCATTGAAATTCAAGTCATGCACTTCCATCAACAAGCCTTTAGAGAGCAGTGGAGCACTTTGCTTCATGAACTCCTGCATCAAACCCAAACAAAAAAACAAACAAAAAAAAACCTCCAAATCTGAGAACACGCATGTTTGTCCAACTTCAGCTGCAGGGGGAATACATAGAGCATGGGGCGACGTTAAATCAAGATATAAAGATAAACGCAGCACTCAGTTTCTATTATTATTATTATTATTGTTATCATTATTATTATTATCCATGAAACTGAATCAAAATGAGTTATGGATGTGCCTGCCGGACCAGTCTCGTCTCGTCCCCCCCCGCCACACACACACACACAAAGCGTCGGCTGGGCTGGCAGATGTGAAGGATTGCGGTGATAACCGCGCATCTGCTTCCCGCCGCGGCTGCTCGTTTCGGCAGCTGACGCGCGTCCCGAGCAGCGCCCGCGGACCAGAGGAGAGGAGGGAAGCGGCTCCAAGTCGATGGCAGCCGGGAGGATAAAATAAGACGAGATATTTAACACCGCCCGCCTTGACTTGCGGGTGTAGGAGGGGAAGAGACACAAAGAGAGAAGGAGAAAACAGCTGAAGGCGCGCGCGCCATCCTTCCAGCTCCTTGTTAGGAGGGAGCGGGGCGGCGGGTGGGCGGCTGCTGTGAATGGAAGGCTGGGAGCCCGGCTGAGGGGCCAAACGCAAAGCTTCAGGAGGTTAAGACGCACTTTCTCCGGGGAAAATAATAAAATATAGAGCCGTGGGCCATAAATCACCTGTCGGCGTGCGTTGCAGGCTGTCGGGAGACTGTCAGTCTCTGAAAAAGGAAGAAAACAAACAAACAAGCAAATGGATTGTTTGTTTGCGCAGGAATTAATTGTGTTTCGAGTGTGTTAACACGGGGGCTAGAAGGGCAACATGGAATCCATTAGGGTGGAAGTGGTGGTGGAGAAATAATGGATTTTCTTTTAAATTTCTGAACTCATTTGTTTAGAATTCTAATTCAAGCCAAATAATGTTAATCCCTACGATGAACCAGAAGTTGACATAAAATGTTTATTAAAAAGTGGATATGATTGATGTTTGATTGGACGTATAAGGAACAGTTAAAAATCAATGAACATTTTTGAAGAAATTAAAAAAAAACAGAAGTTACTGCCTGAAACCCCAACATCCATTAACCCAGTGGTAGTTTGGGGCTTTTATTTTGTAGTACTCTAAGCTGACAAACTGTCAGAGCTTGGTGTATGAACTGCCGAAGAAGTGGAAAGAGAACCAAGATCGAAAGCTGCTGCCAGTGGCTTGTTAGGGTTACCATGGTGACCTCACACCAGTCACTCCCTGGCAGGCAGAAGCGCAGACTAGAAAGAAAGCCTCAAACAAGCAGTAACTGTGTGAAAACGATATGTCGAACTGAAAAGATTCCCGAACTGTAGGACACAAAAGCGTCTGGGCATCACATGGCATTTCTTATACGTCTACAGGATTTTATATTAAAGGTATAATAATTTAAAAAAGACCCTTCACTTTCAGTTTTCAATAGAGAAGTTTGAGCTCACGTACGATGGAAGTTAGTGTAAGTTTGGACGTGTGCTTTTGGTCCAGAAGGGTTTGAGACAACGCTATAAGTTCTATCACAGTGAGAGACGCAGTGGGTGAAAGAAGACAAAATTGCTCGTGTTTTGAGGGCATAAGCTGTATAAGAAGTGGAAAGATTGTGAAAATGAGGAGTGTTTTTGCAAAAACCTTGGACAGTTTAGCTGGCTTTCAAAAGTTTGCGTCACCTAAGTAGAAAATTCTGTGGTAAACTTAAAGTGTGACTGTGTAAAAATCATAAACGGTACCAAAATGCTGTCTACAACACGTTTAAACTTGAAATAATGCTTCTGCTGTGAGGTATGTCTGATAGAAGAAGCTCCAAAGACGACTGGGTTTTCTCACCTGTTTTACTAAAATCCCATTACTGTTATCTGTGTAAAAATGTCCCTTTTTTATTGATTTTTTTTTTTGCAGATTTTGTTTACATCATACAACGTACTGGAACCAAAAGTCATAGCACGCTGTTTCAGACTAGGTGTTATTTGTACGGGCTTTCCTGAAGTGAAAAAGTGAATCAAACATCGAATGAAGACCAAATAAAAAGGTGTTTTAATAGTTATGCATTTTCACCCTTAATGAAAAATGAATCAATTTTTATAATAGAGCATGGTTATATGACCCGTTTGTTTTGTTTGTGATTTGGCAGGGTTCTCCAATCAGTTCCGGATGAGAATTTTGACCACTTTGTGAGTGAACGGAAAGCGATAAGCTCCATTTCCGAGCAAAGTCACCCATACATGCTGCTGCTGCGAACGTTTATTGTTAAAGTGCTGGGCCAAAAAAGCTCTGCACATCTGTTGAACCAGCCGACCTAGGGGGGTCACAGGCTGAACAGGATGATTCACTGAAAGCCTTTCAGCTCTAAGAGGGGTCATGGAACAACCACGAGGAGCGGTGACTTTCAGCAGGAACGAAACCACACAGAAAGCTTTTCTGACTGTCGCAGTCCTTGTTCGCTCCTGCGTCTCGGCGAAATGTGACCAAAGATCAGGGCGCTCTGAAACAGCCACAGTGGCAGCGCTGCGCTCTCGAAAAAGCACAGACTGCTGCAGAGCATCCTCGCAGCAGTGAAATGGAGATAAGGCAGCCTCCGAGCCGGGTCAAGCCTCAACTGTAATTACACACACACACGCAAGTAATTTCTTTGTTTATCCGTAATGATGGAAATTGATCCGCAAAAGCAAAGGGACCAGCACTTTTCCAGACCTGCAATTTGCATATATTATCACTGACAAAAAAAGCATTGGGGTGGGGGTGGGGGGGGAACGTAAGGAGAAGCGCTGGCTCAGAGTAAAACCCGGCGTGCAGGGCGAGCAGACGAAATGATAAAAGAGATCCCCCTAAAAACAAACGTCAGGCATGAAGAAGGATGGCGGCCTGTCACATCCACTTTGGCAGGCAGCTGATGCTGATGAAGGTGGAAGGAGCGAGGCCCTCGTGAAAATGATGAAAAACAGAATCAGAGCAGAGAGCTGACGGACAAAGATTAAACAACAAAACAGTGAAGGATTGAGACAAACACACGCATGGACTCTTGTGATGTTCATGTGAAGTAAACCGAACGTTGACGTGTTTCAGTGTGGTTGGAAAGCTGTTTTCAGTAGATTTTGTTCCCACTGTTAACAAAATGGAATTTGAGTTAAGTTCCTTTTATATAATTAAGGTGGAACAAAGAAGCGTCATGTGGGTTCTTTTGAGATTGCTGCAAATTCTGTGTTTGCTGCCATTTTTATTTGGTATCCCACCATGCTGCGGCTGTTGTCCACCAGTTGGACACGCGACACTGTGAGAAAATATGTGAGTTTTCACTTGGAATCACACTGAATTGGGGCTTAGGACACGCTTGATCGCGTACATGCATAAAAGGAATAGAGTGCGATAGTCGTGGTGTTGTGCTCGCAGGTTTACACAGCGAATGCATTGTTGCTCTGGTCTGTTGCTGTTGTTACTTCTCGTCTGCAGAGGGCGCTGCTGTGACAGCACAGGGCAGAGGAGTAATGATGCAGTGTTGTTTATTGTTCCTTAAACCGTGGTCACCTATTTTACCCACAACCGCAACAACACGAGTGACATAAATGCAATTTTTCTTAGTTGAGATTTGGTCACAAAGCGGCTCAATCACGTCTCAAAGGGATCACATTTTGTCCTTGTCTCCAGTCAGTCACAATTAAGGTGCTATCTCACTGGCTGCAACAGTTGGGAAACTACTTGGTGACCAAAAAAACAAACAAAGAATTTTGCTAGAAAACAAGCCAATGTTTGTTTGCAGTCTCACTGAATTCTGAGAATTTGAGACCAAGCAGTCAGCGAGGCGTGAAGCTGCGTTTCGTGCGGCTGGCTTTTGAAAATCACGGCCTGTTTTTGTGCGCACGGCTTGAAAAGGTTGCATTCTTGGCCGTGCGCATTATTCTGTTATCCACCAAAGTGTGGGAGCATGCTTACATCGAAATATAGTTGTTTGGTTAAAATAATTTGGGGGTTTTTAGCGTTTGAGTAGTCTTATAGTTGTTTGTTTAAGTGTTTTTAGTTTAGGACGGTTGCTCTTAGTTTCTTA
The DNA here is from genome assembly GCF_001649575.2 of Kryptolebias marmoratus. Classification (NCBI taxonomy): domain Eukaryota; kingdom Metazoa; phylum Chordata; class Actinopteri; order Cyprinodontiformes; family Rivulidae; genus Kryptolebias; species Kryptolebias marmoratus. Next base: position 11,826,414 of record NC_051446.1, on the reverse strand, counting down.
GGAAGTTATACCTTAGAATTTAAAGAACAACAACAAAAAAAAAAGAGATGTCCATGTAAAAAAAAAAAGGCTGTTCATGAAAAGAGGCCATTAAAATGAGGGGTCAAACAGAGAACATGTAAAAAGGTTCATGTAATAGGCCGTAACAAAGGGATGTTCATGTAAAAGACAATTAGCAGGGGGGGCTTCAAATAGAGAAGAAAAGTGAAAATGATCATGCTAAAATTCAAAATAAACGGTCCTCATGTAAAAGGCTAATATAATAAGGAGGTAAAGGAGTAGTCAGAAAATTGGCCTCATCCGTTGACAAAAGCTTTTTAAAGGATGTTTATTTGAGGTTCAGCTGCAGTTCATTCAAAGATCAGAGGCCTCCGAGGGTGCTTATAGCCCTTCTGTGACAGCTGAATCTGTCCACGTAGGCTGGATATAGGTGTATATGTGGGGGCCAAGCTGATGGACTACAGGGCTGATGACACAAGCATGAAAAGAGCACAATGAAGAGAGACAAAAGAAATGTTTAGAATGTTTAAGTTGTGTTTACGTGTGTTGGGATCTGTGCTTCTTGTGCTCTGTTTGGTAATCTTTATGTTTTATGATCATGTTTCCCCTCGTGTTCCTGTAGCTCCTGATCTCTCTTGGCAGCCTGCCACTCCCATCTGCACCTGCCCCTAGTTTGCAATCCCTCACCTGTTTCCACTTCCTTGTCAGCTGCCTTTACGTTCAGTCCTGTCCATCTTCTTGTCAGTGGTTCGTTGTTGCAGGAATGCACCGTCTGGTTCTCCTCGTGGCGCCCTCCTCATGTTCTCTGTGATCCGCTGCGTCAGCTCTTTGTTTTGCTTTTTTTCTTAAAGAATCAGTTTCCTTTTGAGCTCCTTTGTGCCCGCCTGCATACCAACAATTCCGAACCTGGCAACGTTCAAATTTTAGTTCATGTTGTTCTTGGGTCGTGAAAATGTGTCTGCAAGAAGAAACATGTAATCCAAGCAGCCTGTTGTTGCCTTAATACATTCTACAGTAACGCATTTTATGGTAGTTGACACAAAAGCAGTAAACGTGATGTTTTTTGACATGTTCAGAGTTGTGTTCCAGCTTTGTATTGTGTGTGGACCCTCTGCAAGGCTAGAGGCTAGAGGGTGAAGGCTGTAAAGAAAGCACACCTCTATGAAAGACCTTGAAAAGTCAGAACATCATGCAGGTATAAAATGGTCAAAACCTTGCTGAAAAAAAAAAGAAAAAAGAAAAAGCAGCAACTTCACACAGCGACCTGGGAGGAAGAGGAACCTTCTGCACCAGGAGTGTCAGACTCAGTAAGACACGGGGGGGAAAAAATGAAAAACCTGGTCCTAGTCGAGGGCCAATCTCGGTCAATATTTACTGAAGAAAATACATAAATTAACCCTGATTTTAGAGATAATATGTCAAATAATTCAAATATATTTTCCCAGTTGCATATTATATAGAATTTAGAGCAAATATACTTTAATGTACAAAGAAAAATAGATTGAACTTATAAAGACATCATTAATATTCATTTCTTATGCCTGCCTTTTTTCATTGCTGAACTAAAACCTTTCAATTGTTTTTTTCAGGAAGGAAGAAGGCAAATTACAGTTTTTAAATGGTAATCAGAAGTGGACAGAATTATTAACACTCCAACTGTAGCTCCCACGACACAATTCAGGTGGGTTCGAAACAGTTTGGAGACACCCGTGAGGACTTGGTGACAATTTTGAGAGAAAAGCTGCAGCTTCCTTTTTGCTACTTTTAGCTCCTAGCTAAAGTATTGCTGCTCTTAGCTAGTGTTCTGCTTCTTTTAGCTTTAACAAGTCATTCAGCACTCAGCATTCACAGAAAATGCAGTTTGTTTTCCGACACCTTTAGAGGTTTAGGAGTATTGTGACTTACCAGCATACAAACCGGCAGAATGGCTGATCTGAATTCTGGTCAGCAAAGCAAACTAAATATTGGAGAAAACAGGATATAGTGTTCCCGAAGACTCAGGCTTGTGACTTTGTTGGCAGCTCAAATGCTGTCAGAAGCTGTGTCAAAGTTTAGCAAGAGACAATCTTAAAGAATCTCTTGACCTCATTTTGACCCAAACTCAGAAGTATGAAAGAAGGGCAGCTGCACGGAGAATGATACAAGGTCTGCGTGAAGCCAGTGGGATGGCTAGCGCCGGGAAGGCTTATCCTGCAAGTGAAATAAACATGATTTCATGAAAAACACAAACATAAAAATACACACTTCTCCCTACGAGAGCCACTTAGCTGTCAGCTCTTTTGATGCAGTAAGTCAAAGGCAAAAGAGGATTTCAAACGCTACCATTTCTCCGTAATTCCTCCTAATCCAAACACCAACAAAACGGTAGGAAGTTCAATCTAATTGAGGAGGGGATGAAAGCCAGAAATATCCAGTGTTGGAACAGATCTGAGGATTAATTAGTATTGTTGCTGTTGTGTGTTTGTGTGTTGGACTGTGCAGCTCTGTGCATGTGTGAGCCAGGCATTACCCAAGTAATGGTGTGTGTGTGTGTGTGTGTGTGGACTTGTGTTTGTTTTTGACAGTGCTCAAGAAGTTAATTGTTTTCTGTATTATGCCCGATAAGTGGAGCCACCACCTCGTTAGTGAACGTTCTCTGTCACAAGAAGCATGTTTGATTGGATTTCCCTGTTTTAATCACTATGTCTCTATTTTTGCCTATAGTGGTGGTAATTAAAAAGACGGATTAAATTTGAATGTCAGCACGTTAAAGGCATGCAATCATAAACACATCGAGGGGAGTCTCGAGGGATCTTTTTTAGCTTTGAGGATTGAAACACAACCACCTTAGAGTGTTGATCCTTTTATGGAACATTATGTCCATGGCTTATATGATTACTTCAGCTAAATTTACTGCTTCTGATTAGTGTACTGGTGGCCTTTTGGAAAGTATTTCATAGTTAAGTAGATACTAGGCCTCAGAGGGAAATGTTTTGCTCCAAACTTATGGCTTGAGAATTGTAGTCCATTCAGGATTATTTCATTCAGGGACAATACATGAAACCAAGTTACAAATCAAACAACGGAACTGTACATATGACATGTACATATCATGGCTAATTAGCAAACCTAATCCCCATTTAAGCTTTAAAGAAACTAAGACCTTGTCTACACAAAAACACATTTCTAAAAATATCCTTGTGAACACAGCACAGTTCCTAGAAAATGTTTTCAATCACATGGATACACTGAAAATTACCCAAATTGCTGTAGTAACTATGCCCAAGTGTGTATGTGGAACTGAACTGCTGCAGTGAAACTACACCAAAAACAGGAAACAGAATGTTACGCATGGGCATAAAGCTACACAATCACTACAAAATGTAAACACACAAGAAGGCGAGAACGCCCTTGGTTCATAGACTACGTTAGAGGTGGAGCTATGATACCATTGTTTTCAGAAGGTTGTGTTTTGGCTGTCAACACAAAAATGCAAAGGTTGGTCTGAAACCCGTTCTTAAAAAATACCGCTTTGGGGATCTTAAAGCGCCATTTCCATGGGGATGCAAAACGGAAATGATGAAAAAAAAAGTCTTTTAGTGTTTACAAAAAACTTTCAAGCATGGACAGCCAGTTGATAATGTATCAGTGTTTACATCCACTTCCTACTTATGGTCTGTTGTCAGTCATCACTACATCACACCATCAAGCTGCGATGCTTGATTACCCTGGCTTACCCGCTTGGTGGCTCAGAGGCATAACAGCAGTGGGTTGACTTCAACATCAGCCTTGGTGCTTTCAGAAATTACAATAAAATGGCAAGCAGGGCTCTCAGACCTGGCTGGAAATGGTTTGTGAGAGGAGCTACTGTTAATGACAAATGCAGTTTTTGTACTGACCAAAGCTGGTCAGACCCCTCTGACCACCAGTAGGTGGTGTCGGTGGTGCCAGTGTAATGGTAGCCTCACTTTTGTCAGTCTGCCCCAGGGCAGCTGTGGCTACAGTGTAGCTTACTGCCATCAGTGGATGAATGGGTGAATGACTGGTTGTAGTGTAAAGCGCTTTGGGGTCCTTGGACTAGATAAAGGCCATTTTTACCATTAAATGCATACAGCTACATGCATTTAACATAGTGCTAGTACACGTAGTTGGTCATGTAGATATTATTCCTAGTCAAATGTCAGGACAAAACAATCACAACACACTAGAGCAGGGGTGTCAAACTCCATTCCTCTTGGGCTGCTCTCCTGCCTGTTTTAGATGTGTTCTTGCTTTAAAACACCTGCTTTAAATGGATGACTTGTTGCCGTGCTCCTGGAGAACTTGATGATTTGGTGAGGAGGGGATTAAACCATTTGAATCAGGTGTGGTGGAGCAGAAAAACCTAAAACTCCCAGGACAGCGGCCCTCGATGCCTGGAGTTTGGCACCCCTACACTAGAGACTGAGTTCTGAAATCTGTGCAAAGCTCATTGAGTCCTCAGAGCGGGACACCGGGACCTTGCACTTTACAATGGAGACAGATAGGGGCATCCGGATGTGCATGTGGTGGGTAGTCAGGCTCAGACTAGAGTTTGATTCAGGCAGCAAGCATTGAAAAGACAATTCGTTACCAGACAGGAAACTAAGAGACCAGTTACACAGGTGATAAATGGGAGTACACACTCTGGACCGTAGGCCCCAGGAGGGTGACAGAGCAGAGGGCGGGCAGCCAAGAACCCGAGACAATGCCAGAAACTTTGTTACTACTCACACGTCCTCTAGTTTGTCAAGTTTCATCATCTTCTTGGCACTCCACCAGGGTCATTGCTGACCCCCACAGAGTCAGACTGAGGGTCTCACTAAAGCTGATGGGCCTCCATTTTGTGTCACAGGCCACTGTCAAGCGTGAGATGACTACTTTGCTGATTTACCACTTTTAAAGGGAATCACACAACATTTTCATTCACTAAGACTGTGGTACAACATGAAGAATAAACATTGATCAGGCAATTCTCTACGGTAAGCTGCACAGACTAGTACCCGGTTTTAAAGCATTTCATATATTTGAGCACGAGTAAAACTTGGCTTAAGAAAGTACTAAATCAAAGTCTGTCTCTGGGTACCAACAAAGTAGTGTCTAGAAAAGTGCAATATTGATTTTGGATCATTCCCAACACAAGCGATTAAATAAAACTTAAGTCTACTGTAAGGAATCGGTTTGAGTCATCAAGCCAACCCATTAGTTCTGAGCTTTTATTTTTTTATTTGTTTATTATTTAGATTGATTGCAGCCTCGCCTCACACTGTCACTTTGAGTGATATGCGGCACATCACCAGCCGTCAGTTCAGCGTGTTGTTGGCCGACATCGCAGGCGCTAATGTTCCCCACAGTTTTTGTTTCCTACTGAAAAGCCTCCATAAGTGTAGAAATCCAGAGTGATGTCGCACAGATGGGCTGCCATGCACGAAAGCAAGTTAAAGCTCGTGTGAAAAATCGTATTGATCGACAGGCAAGAAGTCTAAGTGTCTACCTGGGCTTGTGTGTGTGTGTGTTTTCTGTGTATAAAAAAATGTATTTTCCAGTAGTGTAGGGTGGGGATTTGGGTCGTGTCTGCGCTGAGAATCAGTATGTGCGTTTTAATTGATTGAGTTAAAAGGTGACTTTATTTGTACATTATTAGATTCGGGTATATTTATGGGTGTACTGTGCTGTGGCTCCTCTCACGCAGCTCAGAAACATGTTCACCTTTATTTACCAGTTACTTTCCTCCTCGGGAGCCTTATTGAAGTCACCCAGCAGTGAGGGGAGAGTGTGGTGATGACAGCAGGAAACGGCCACCGTGCTGAACTACAAACTGCTTTGGTGGCACAAAAAGACAAAAAATAACTTTAACTTGGTTAGCAGCAGCCTGCAGGAACTGTAAAGTTTCAGAGTTATGTAAAACGGATCTGGCTTTACTGCTTACTTAGCATGTTAGAAAGAAAAAAAACAAAAAAAACAATGAAGGAAGCTGTTTTGAGAAAATGATTTATAGGTTTTTTTTAAAAACCTGACACTGATCCTGATGATGTTGAGTTGCATTTTTTTTTTGTTATTTCCTGCCTTTTTTCTTTCCCAATAAAGGTTTTGCCCAATCAGTTACTTTTCCAGCTATGGAGCTATTTGCATGGCAGTAGCTGAGAGTCGTGCCCGGGACATTTTCAAGGTTTTCATAAACGGGCTCCAACGTTCTTGATCTTAGTTTAAAACTATGACATGCAAAGCAGTGGGCGATAGGCATTCCTTCAAGGAATCCTTTATGAAAACTAATAACACACACAGACTGCAACTTATTGCAGTATTTATTTAGATGCCTTTCAGAAACAGCATACGGTAAATAAACTAACTGAACAATGCTCCACTTTCTCCTTGAAAGATTAATTAGTGCCTACGGTCTGTCAGTTTCACATATACTCATAAACTTTCACTGATAAACTCTGAATCTCCTCAGGCGCCCCGTAAACTGGATGCAGACTCTGCTCCAATCTCCACGACCTTTTATAGTGTGGCTGGATCATAGCAAATCCTGATAATCTTCTTTAATGTTAATACAATTTTAAGCTGCTCCGCTCTTAATACTCAAATAGTTTTGTTCTGCATCTTCAAGATGATCTCTTGCATCCCTTAGCCACCCTATACACCAGGGGTGTCACAACCAGTGACGCAAGGGGGCCAAAATTAAAAATTTGGTCCTAGCCAAGGGCCAATCACAATCAATATTTATTAAAAATACATAAATTAACCTTGGTTTTAGATGTATTATATCAAATCATTCATATAGAAATACCAATTACCTTCTCCCAGTTACAGATTATACAGAATTTAGAGCAAACATACTTTAATGAACACAGACAAATAAATCAAACTTCAAAAAGCACATTGTTAGCAGCCATTTCTTACGCCTCACTCGAATTTTAAATGAATTTTTTTAACATTAAAACAGATTTTTTTAAAAAGCCATCCACAAAAACCTGATCATACAGAAATGAAAACTATATATTGTTGGCTTCTAAGTCACTGTCAAGAGAAAACTTCACTAATTAGGCTCAATTTTTTTTAAGCAAAATAAGAATCAGAGACTCGATCTGACCCAGACTGGAGGGCCGGACCTAATGAAATCTAAACGTTATCTTGGGGGCCAGATGAAATGTTACAGAGGGCCGGATCTGGCCCGCGGGCCTTGAGTTTGACACATGTGCTATACACCTACTCTGGCCTGGCTCTCTAGGACCGTGTCAGGATGCAGCTACATATAGAGCTGCTAGTATTATGTCCCTCCTTGGTTGACTTGTCCATGAATTTTTCACCGTTACGATTGTAGCTGCGGAACGGCGCCAATGTGTTCAGTCCCGCTTCAAATTCCGAATGACCGAGCCACACCAGGGTACATGGCCCGCACATCAATGCTGCCATCATGCTCCACCTAGAACCCTGATGCACCTCGATGATAAACCACTACCTCGCTACTGAAGCCTTGAGCATGCTCAAAACTCTCCACGACCTATCACGCCTAAACAGGAACATATGCCTGAAGATCTCGACAAGATTCTGCAAATGCAGCATAATTATTCTTTTTTAGCAAGCAGCTGGCACTAAAAGTGAGTAACAGTGCAAAACCTTTCCTCAACAAGCCCATTTCATTCTGTAGAAGTTGCAAAAAGGAATAAACCAGCATTCAGTACCGTATTACCTGTTCACCTTATACACAGCGGCTATTATTCGTCAAAATAAGAACATCCTCAACAACAGCAACACTACAGAGAACACTCTTCACATTAAACATCTTCCTCAGTAGTTTACCACAGGGCAGAAATCAATAAACACAACATAAACATCCACAGTCGCTTGGTGGCGAAGCAAGGACTCATGGGATTGTTACACTGCTACTTTCCAAGCCTCCTGCGGCAGCTGGCTGTGCTGCCAATTTTTCTTTTAACATTTATTTTATTTTTTTTATTTAGGCCTCTAACTGTACTGTTGCTAAAAACACTTGTATGTCAGCATGTCTTTTTCTTTTTTTTTCTTGTTGCTAAAGGGTGTGCGTGCGTGTTTAGCTTCCTGCACAAATAATTCAGGCATTCAAAATAAATATTCCAATTATGCGAGAAAAACCTCAGCATGCAGAACTTTAACAAATTTTTGAAGCCACGTTTGTTGCTTCCAAAAAGTGGGAACGCTCCCTCCGGGTTGGGGGGTGAGTCTTTGCCTCAAGCAGAGGAGTTCTGGCGTCTGGAAATCTTTTTCATGAGCGATGGCAGGATGGAGATGGACTGACAGATCTGAGCCTCATCTGTAGTAATCAGGGTGTTGCTTCCGTCTGTTGTGGTAAAGAAGGAGCAAATTCAATTTTGTGTTCAGTTAAATACTGTTCATTCATCCTTCCATTTTCACACTCTCACTTTCAGCGACTTCCACATAAAATTTGAGCTTAATATCTGTAAAACTGACCACATTATGACAAATTTTGTGTTGTCTAATGCTGATTAGCTGTGGCAACCATCTTGAACAAGGTTGACTCCAACAGTTAATGGCCAAGTTTTAAGAAGTGCTCAGAGTATGTGTTGGAGATGATTCTCATCTACTACCACAGCAAAGTTTAGCTCAGTACCTGACAAATTCACTTAGTTATAGCCATTTCTGTGTTTTCAAAGTTTAGGTGGCGGTGACAGCCATTTTATATTAGTTTGGCTCCAAAAGTGAATCACTTGTTGAAGTACATCTGGTTATTATTTTCTGAAAGTTTCATTAAGATATGTTCAGTGGTTTATGAGATATGTTGTTAACAGACAGAGTTGATGCCAAATCGTCAAAATTTTAAATGAAGGAAGGCCTTGTGCATTTTTTTTTAGTGATCATAATGTGTGTTGTGAATGACTCTCAGCTACAACCACACAAAGGTTTACCACAATGGGTCTAAAACTGACTGAAATATAGCCGGTTTTCTGTTTTCTAAGATCAGCTGGCTGTGGCTGCCTTCTTGAATTGGGTTGACTCCGAAACCTAGTCAGCTGGAGACAAACATTTAATGATTACTTTCTGCAAGTTTCATTAAAATTCATCCAGCGGTTCATGAGATAGTTTAGTAACATGCAGACAAGTGAAAAAATGTGCACACACACAGGCCAAGAGGCGAAAGTGGGCAATAAATAAAACATTGCGTGAAAATACAGCATTTAGGAGGCAGTCATGTCACATTTGTTGCCTAAGATGTAGAAAAATCACACAAAACTAAATAATATGTTAAGTTTAACATGACCTCTGAACTTGGATTCAACATGTTAATCTAAAAAAACAACAAAAAAAGGTGAACGGTTGCAGCTTTTAATGTGCTGCAGATATCATTTGTGTTCTTAAATGTATTTGAGGCTTGCTCTGAACAAAACCACTGCGTACTGTGAAACACAAACACACAATGGCGGGCGGCCATGTGGGCGCAGCTGCTCCTCCTTGAGCTGATGGAGCACTCCGTCACTGTCCACCTCTCAGCCACTACAGCCACAACCTGCCGCCATCCCATCGGCGTTTAGCAGGTGCTTTGTTTTTGTGCTCTGTATCCAAACAAGCTGGTGAAACGATCTTCCCCCGGCGCTCGCAGAGAGTGGGAGTCCAGTTGGTGGTTGGTGTGAAGAACAGTATTGTGGGTAAATGTCACCGAGAGCCTTCTGTTCCAGATCTGACTAAGTGAAGAGAAGAAGAAGAAGGAGGAGGAAAAAAACAAACAAACAATTATCAGAATATCCATCACTTTGTCAGGTTCAGTCGGAGACAGACTGAGAAAAAAAAGAAAAGTGTAGTCTGACATCATTTCAGTCTCGTATGTGCAGCTTGAGTGCAACAATATTGTTTTTCTTAATGTTAAATGGACCAAACACAAACTAATTTTCCAGATAATTGGCTTCTTCCTCATTCCTAAAAGGCCTGTGTACAACATACAGTATCTCCTCTAGTCTTGTGGGCACATAGTGGTCTAATTTAACACTGCCTGCTGTTAACATATGGCCTACTTTCTGTTGTTTGCGTCAGTTGGTTGGAAAGTTTAGGTCAATCAAACTACGTGCCAACATGTTACATTTACTCCTTTACATGTTCCGTCATGTCTTTTTTTTAAATACCCAAATTGTACTATTAGTCAATGAGTTTATTTTGCTGCTTTTGTTCATTTCTGCAAATGATCTTTTTTTTTCTTTGTTAAATAGAGCAGCATGAGATAATAAATGTAAAACCAAATGTATAGGGCTGCAAAAATAAGGCCCAGAATGGGTTTAGCAGCAACATGGGACATTGAGGGTTCTGCACAATAGCTTGTTAACCACCATAATGTCCAGTTGGTTAACCATCACCTGTTTGTCAGTCTAGATGTGTCCCATTTTTCTCCACCCCCCTTGGTAAAGTCTCCCATTTGACTGCAGGACCTCCAGCTTGTTCCTGTTTACTAGCCAAGCTAATCAGTTCTGGTGCTCCATGTATGCTTTGCCTGTCTGCATCTTGGGTCCTGTCTCATTGGGTAGACCCAAGCCTAGACTGCTCTTGTGCTGCCACGATTAGAGCCTCTGTGCTGTCGTTTCACTCCAGCCACTGGTAGGATTTGTTGATATCAGCCACTTCCTCTGTCTGCAGGTGGTACATGCATAGGCGGCGTTATTGTTGTCTGGCTTCTCAATGACAGCTCGGGGTTCAAATCCTGGTCTGAGCAAGAAAATGAGCAAAAATTGCATAAATTGTGCCACGCCCACTGGGACCTCACCCAGACTAACAAGGTCTGTGCCAGATGTTGGAAAACCAGGTCATTCTGATGAGAAATGGGCTACTGGAACAAACACTTTTGAAATGAAGATGAGCTTTGGACCAGTTTTTAAAAAATATATATTTATTATGTACCATCAGGGCTGATGTGTGACAGAAGAACAGCAGCAAGAGTAAAAGGAAAAGTTAAAAAGACAACAGTGGCTGTGGCACTGGCTACAAGACAGGAGGCCGAGGTGGAGGTGGCTGAGATTTTCATTGGGAGCGGCCAGGATGGACATGATTAGAATCAAGCAGATCAGAGCTAAGGTTGAGCAGTTCGGGGTTAAACCTGGAGGGGCCAGGTTCAAATGGTTTGGACAAAGGATGTTGGAGATGGAGCTGCCAGGCAGGAAGAGAAGAGGAAGACCTTTGTGAAGAAGGACATGAAGATGGGTGGTGTGACAGTAGAGGAGTCAGGAGATAGAGTGAGATGGAGGCAGACGATCTGCTGTGGCAGCCCCTGAAGGGAACAGTCGAAAAGACAAAGAAGTGGGATTTTAAGGCCTGCCCATTTGGGTCTGTAACATCAGATGTTTTCTGTCATAAGAAGAGCTCATGTGCAACTATTTAAAGAAAAAAAAAAGAACCTCCACAAACATTTGAAGACATTTTGGAGACCTGGTGAATGCTGTTCACCAGCTACTCACCAACAGTCACAGCCCAGTGAGATATTGGATTAAGGCAGATTCTACATGTTTAAACAAAATTCCTTTTCAGATTTTCTCAGCACTACTTCAAGAGAGAGTTAGATATGTGTGTGTACTGCACTGTCAGTCATGATTATTCCTATCCGGAGAATGTCATAATTCTCTAACATGTTTTGCTCTAACTTGTTTCCTGGGCAGACATTGGTGAGACAACTTGGCATTCCAGATATATAGACAAATATTTAAAAAGATAAACAGCAGAGATGATACCAAGACCTTATCTGTTAATTCTCTATGCATACATTCTTTCAAGCTGCATCTGTCAGAAAAATGATGTAAATACAAATTATTTCAGTGATAGTAAAAAGCATTTATCTGAAAATGTATAGTAGGATTTATGGTCTTAATGCAACAGGCAGTATGTGTCAGTCAGAATCCTATTCCAAGCGTTAAATAAAGTGAAACAGGCAGAATATTGACCTCGCTGAATGCGAAAACGACCAAAACATGCTCCAGCTTGGCGAGCAATTGAGGAGCACTGATCCCCCCCAGCTCTCCCAGTCTGTCTCACTGGCTGCGAGCCTAGAGGGCAGGACGCATGGACGGATGGCCCTGCCGCCGCCTCTCTGCTGCCCAGATGGCTCGCTCTGTCAGCGGGCTCAAGGCCATAATGGGTGGCACCCTGACGTCAGGTCGTGATTGGATACGCCAACTTTCATTTGCATCCCCCCTCGCCCTCAAACACCTGTGGACTGTGTGGAGAAATGAAGGGGTGGTGGCACTGGAGTTTGGCCAAGTGTGTGTGTGTGCGTGTTCTTTTATCCCTCGAAGTGTCACAGTTTACACTTGTTGCGCAGGAACAGTAATTGTATCTTTAAAACTGGTCGTTTTGACTTGCAGGTAATTCCTATCTTTGAAAGAGAAGTTGGGGGCTGGTGTGGGGGTGGAGAGGGCCACAGCTCTGGGCAAAAAGCTGTTTCTGAGTCTGTTGGTGTGGCCTCTTATTGTCCTAAACCACTTGCCAGATGGTAAAGGTTTGAAAAATGGGTTGCCGAGTATGTGGTCGTTGTAGATTTTAGTGGGTCTCTTTCTCAGTCTGGTGGTGTACAGATTGTCCATGGATGGGAGCTCCAGACCAGTGATGCGTTGGGCTGGTTTCACTGTTCTGGTCAAGGTATTTTGCTCACCGGCTGTGCAGCTGGCATACCACACTGTGAAATAGTTTGTGACGATGCTCTTAATTGTGCTCCTATAATAAGGAGGACCAACTTTTTGAGGAGCTGAGCCAGTTTTTTTAGTTTCTGCTGGAAGAAGAGTCTCTGTTTGGCTTTTTTAACAAGGTCGGAGGTGTTGGAGGTCCAGGTTAGTTGATTGGGCACATTGACTCCAAGGAACTTCAGGTTATCCACTATCTTCACAGGATCCCAATTAATGTGGAGGGGGAGGTGTTCCTTCTTGTTTGCTCTCCATAAGTCAACAATCAGCTTGTTTGTTTCTGAGGTAATCAGGACTAGGTTGTTGTCCCTGCACCACTCAGATAGTTGTTGTACCTCAAATCTGAACCCCCTTTGAAACCAGTCCAACCACTGTGGTGACATCAGCAGATTTAATGATGCAGTTGGGGGTGTGAATGGGGGTGCAGTCATGTGTAAGGAGTGAGAAGAGGATCGGACTCAACATACAACCTTGAGGGGTTCCAGTGTTCAGGATGAGGGTGGAGGAAGTCTGGTCGTCGGTCCTGACCTGCTGTGGACGGTTTGTCAGGAAACTTAGAATCCATGTGCATGTGGAGGAGCTCAGTTCTAGACTGATCAGGTTTTCAACCAGTTTGTGAGAGACGACAGTGTTAAACACAGAGCTGAAATCTACGAAAAACATCCTCACATAGCTGTTTGGTTCTTTGTGTCTCTATATGAGAATGAGAATGAGAATAATGAGAATTATCACAAGAAAGCATTACTATCACCCATCAAATATATTATTTCAGGAATTGGGATTGTTAAAATTTTATGAGTTGGTTGATTATTATGTTTTGCAGATTATGTATAAGGCTCATAAAAACATATTACCTATGAACATTCAACTAAATTTTGTTAAGAGAATAAGTAATTATAATCTCAAGGGACTAGAAATATTCATAAAACCTAAAATTAGAACAAACTTGAAGGATAAATGCACTTCAGTCAGAGGAGTAAGATTATGGAATGGTCTGGATTATGATTATAAAAATGCTGGTTCAATTAATTCATTTAAGAGAATGATAAAAGTTCATTTGTTAAAAAACTATGAATTTGTATAATTTGTATTGTAGGAGTTACTGTTTGAGGAGTTGAATTTTCGTTTTTGTTTTGTTTGATGTTATTTGATTATTACCATTTTTGAAATTGATATTATTATTATCATTACTATTATTATTATTATTATTATTATTATTTTTAAATAGGGGCAGATATTATAAGATTTTTTTCTTCTTCTGCTACCTTTCATTTTTTTTTGTTTGATTTGCATTTTTTTTGTATGTGAATGTTTTGTTTTTAAAATGAAAATGAATAAACTGAATAAATTAAAAAAAAAATGAGCCAATTTTATCAACAGTAGCAGTTTAAAAAAAAATCCAATGTATTAACTCACTACCATCTTAATATACAGTTTGACAAAGCTTACTTGATTGCTATAGATTTGTAAATATACACATTTCTTTTTACTTAGACCTCCTTCACACCGTGTGAGATCTTCTCTTAAAACTTCAGTAATAACTTTGGAATCAACCATTTGTCCTTTATGCCCCATGAACCACTGGATTGTTTTTTAATGAAACCCTTAGAAAGTAACTGATGAGCAAACATCTCAAACTAATTTATTTTTGGAGTCAACCCAATTCAAGATCTTTGCCACAGCTCATCAAATTTAGCCACCACAGAAATGACTACAACTCAGTCTGTTTTCCTAATATTGAGGTAAAAGTTTTGGTGTGGCAGAAGATGAGTCATTCCCAATGCATACTCTAACAGAATGTGCAAAATATGTTTCAAATTTGACATGCAAGGTGGTAGGTGATATGCATTCCTTCACAGAATGTTGCTTTTTAAAGTTATTTGATGTTGAACACAACTGTAGGGTAATTAAAAAAAAATCTCTTAAACTGAAAGAGGAAGGCATCATCTAGCTTTCTTTATGTAGCTAAAGGGATCAGCTCTTGTGATATATTTGATATATCAGCAACCCTGATTTAAAAGTATCAAACCCTAATTTTTGCAATATGCCGATGATACTGTGATTTACTCTACAGCCACACCCCTTTAGAAGCTTTGTCAGCTAAGTCTACGGTGGAGTTTTGAGATATGTTACAAATTATATGGTCTGCTTTGCCCTTTTGTAGCTTACAAAGCTCTTTTTGGCCTTATTCTGTCATTTCTACAAACCTGCATCCTCCAAAAAGGTACAGGAGGTTAGCATTTGGTCTTGATTTGTTCCTTTTGACTGTATCAAGAGGTTGTACTAAGTTAGGGATACAATGTGCATTTTTTAAAATTAATGCTACTTTCTTTTTTTTAAACCCATCCACAGCAATCGTATGTCTGCTTCCTGTTACCTGCTGTTGAGCAGAGCTTGACTTGAATAGCAGATAACTGACCAAAGACCCAGTGCGGACTATACTTCTGTTTTAGGCAAATGCGGCAAAAGGGAAATACAAGAAGCAGAGCAGTTGTGCCCCAAAATCCCTTTTGCAAAATCTTATAAACAAATGACTGAGCTATCATGTATTCTGTCACGTTCTAACCAATCCTGTTAGAAAGTCATTCTATGTCTGGGTTTAATTTTGATAAAAGACCTCAGCAGTGTCTTTGTTTGGCTTAAATCTCTCATTTACCATCAGGCCTTCAGGCTCCAGCATGAAGTGACTTTAGTGAACCAAACAAAAGTGGATTTAAGTCCTTGGGCCTAATAACG
Source organism: Kryptolebias marmoratus (assembly GCF_001649575.2). Taxonomy (NCBI): domain Eukaryota; kingdom Metazoa; phylum Chordata; class Actinopteri; order Cyprinodontiformes; family Rivulidae; genus Kryptolebias; species Kryptolebias marmoratus. The sequence goes on along the minus strand of NC_051446.1, from coordinate 11,811,031 downwards.
GAGCATATTTGTGATGGGAAGTGACTTTCTTCGTTCCAACAACAGGAATGAGAATCCTACCTCGTGGAGCGTGTAACTGTAGCAGTGTCAGCTGTCTGAGTTTGAAAACTTTGATGAATCTTGGATGAATTCTGTTCTGCTTCATGCTGCTCAAAGATCTAATGCTCTCCTATATGTTTACTAGAGGAGAAACCCTGAAACAGTGTTGTGTGATACTTGTGAAACTGCTGAGACTCTTGTGTTCTTTTACGTTCTCGCCTGTATTTTTTATATGAATTCAACACGTTAGATCAATAAACTGGAGCCAGCTCTTCTCTGCCACAGTGAATTAAAGTCAAAAGGAAGCAAAGGTTTCGGCTCAGATAGTTACCATCTCGTGGAGACTTCTTTCTGCCGGCGAGTTTGTCACTGAACAGCAGTTTTGGGAGCAATGAGTGCCAAAATTATTTCAACTACGGTGTCCAATAAGAGCAGTTTTTAATTCCTGACACCACAGATCGTTTATTCAGACAAATTTATTTGAAAAAGGGAAGGAGCATACAAAGTATTGCCCAATTATTAGATTTATTCATTATTAGTCTAGCTTTAAGCAGGTAGATGAATGGAGTGAGTTGTTAAGCCTCCCATACCATTCACTGATCCTGCAAAGAGGAGCCGTAATGAATGGCACGGCAGTCTCGATATCTTCAGGAGTCATCACTGTTAACAGCTTTTAGAAGCACGCAACACTAATGGGTTTAGAGTAAAATCGGGCTAAAGCCACAGCAAAATGGTTCCTGTTCTAAATCTGGTCTTCTTAGAATTAGTTGTCATACTGTTCGCCCGTTGGTTAGATATGAATGGGGCAAAAGGGGAGGAATACAGGACCATTTTTCTGCCTCTACCTTCCCAATCATCAAGACGGAATTAGTTCAGCCATGATTTGTTGGTAGGTAAAAGAACTGTGGTGACAAGAACGCAGGGTAATCTGTCCAAAGAGCGAGACCAAAACCAGACACGGAGACAGCAGCTGAAGGTAAGTGTGTTTATTTACAAAGTGGTGACTATGTACAGTGCGTGCGTCGTGGTAGGATCTGGAAGGCAAGAGGAACAGGGTGAGTCTCAGGTACCAATCCTGCTATCAGCTGAGCACTGCATGAATGACTTAATTGTGGTTCTTTGGTCTTACAGGTCCAGGTGGTGTCCAGCGGCGTGGAGGAGGAGAAGGTGGCGTTCAGGTGATCCAGGATTCGATTAGCCAGTAATTCCGTCCAGGTGAGTATCCAGGTGTCCAAGGTAAGTATCCGTGAGTCCACAGTTCCGTGACGTGGCCAGGTATCTAAAGACAAGGTGCATAGAAAACGTAGTCAATACTTTAACAAGACTTTGGTTAGAAACGGTGGCTGCGAATCTAACCCAGGAGGTTCGATGCTCCAGCGAAGGTCTGGTCTCAACTGGAGGCTTAAGTACTGGCAGTCCTCATTATCCTGAATCTGGATCACCTATGAAAGTAGAACACTGGAGGTGCCGCCCCAAGGCGGGGCTAAAACTCCAGATCCCTACATGTGGTACTCTGTGTAGCTGGATAAAAGTGAAAACCTGCTCCTTCAATTGGCAATTAATAGCCCTCACCTAAAAGTCCTGTTTAAGTAAATGCACTCCTCTTTATCATACTGTGCAGAACCCTGAAGTTACACCTTTTAAAAGGTTTTGTTTTTCAGTAGCTCTTTGGAATTTCCAGTTTTTCTTTAGACTTTGGCTACTTGATCACTTATTTTCAGTCCACTGTTTCGCCAATTTCAGAAGATTCATGACTGTGATCTACCGTACAACTCAATCAGGAATAAAAAGAGCTCAACTCAAGGTGAACCGATGTTCTGACTATACACAATAGACGATGTAGTAAAAAATTAAATCCAATTTAATTAGGATTTTTAGGCACTTTGTTACCAGCAGCCTGTTATAAGACAATTTGTTCTCATTTCTTTAGGTAATAGAACATACTGATAGAACAACTTGACAGTATTTTGCAACAAGATGATTCAACAAAGCGCTGTTAGCAGAAAACTTGATAGATGATCTGAGGAATGATGCAGCTCTCAGGTCGTCTCAGGTCTGTACTGATTTTTTCCCCTGTTTCTTAAAGACAACTTTCAGATGCTGTTCATGTGCTGTAGTTTTCTAGGTTTGATCCTTTTTTTTGTTCTCCACTTGTCTACTTTTCTTAATCGTTTTTTTTTGTTTTGTTAAACTTGCATTGAACTGAAGGACTGAAGTGGAAGTGAGTGAAAAAGCAGCTGAAGATCAAGGAAAAACATTGAAAGACTTGAAGAAAGAAAGTCAAAAGGAATATTGTTTGAGTTTGGCTGCTTGGAACCAAAATATAAAGAAATTTGTTCAGTGGTTCATGAAGTATTTCAGTAACACACAACATGATGACTCTCAGTTACCACCACACCAAACGTTAGCTCAATATCTATAAAACTGACTGAGGTGGAGATATATTATAAAAGAGACATTCTTATACGCTCAGGTTTAAAGTGTCAGTCTACAGCTCCACCTTTTTTCTCCCCAAATATTATGAACAGACATAAAACGACGATGGAAACATGAAGCTCAAGCACAACATTTCACAAATTATTAGGACATGTCATGATGACAGCGATGGCTTTGTTGAACAGGTTGGAGGAGCAAGTTTATTCAGTTTAGCTATAGTTTTAATGAGAGTCGATTTAAGTTATGAAGTTCACCGATTTATCAAAAAACGATTAAACTTTGTGTCTCACTTCTGGAAATAAAAGGTGTTCAGCTTTAAGTAACAGGAAAAAAAAAATCAAGCAACACAATGGAATCATCAGGTAAAAATCAACGTTTATTTAAAAAAGTATACCCAGCAGTTACAGTCAGAGTGGTGATTCAACACAGGAACAACCCAAAGTGTGTGAAGTGTCTTAATTTCATAGAGCAAATGTAATGTAATACAAGTCCACACACACAAAATAAAGAACTCTGAGCTCCGCTGCCATGAGGATATAAAAATAGATAAGGGCATAAGGCTCCTCAGACAGGAAATGAAGGAGACGGACTGAGTTGTCTTTCACACATCGCACTCATTATCCATCGCTCACAGACGCACCATACTTTCTCCATCACACGCCTACTTTTTAGAAAAAAAAATAAAGAGAGAAAAAAAAAAAGGAGAATCCGCGGCTGTGAAATGAGGTCAGCGATCGCGTCTCTGATGGAAAATCACCTACACACAACGTCCACTAGACCACGGACAAACACACACACCCAGACAGGGAATACGTACACTTCCTCTGACACTTGCTGCCTCGCTTCAAAACAGACACACACGTGTTGCTAAATGGTTGTCATGACAACTCTGGTTGGTCAGGGCGAGTGTGAGAATCTGTCTATGGGAGTGTAATCGAGTCGAGTCATTTAGGCCTCACGGAGAAAGTAATTTTGTTGCCGAAATGTTCACTTTAAAAAAGACCATTTCAGGACTGTGAGCTTCCAAATAAGCCTGAGGCGAGTCGTGAAGCTGTGAGGTCACTGCAGCCCGCTCCCTCCGACAACCCCCCCCCCATCATTATCATGGTGGATCACCAGTCTGAAACCTCATTTAGTTTAATTTTTGCCAGAACAATTGCAACTGATTCATGTTGCTTACTAAGCACTCATGCATGCACAGCTTTCTCCAAGGGTTTGAACCATGAGACCAAATTAGTTTAAAATGTAGGTGTTGCACGATAAGACTGATTGAATAATGAAATATTTAAGGTTATTATACTAAAAGGAAATTTCTAGCTATGTTTCCTCGTCACACTAGAGGATGACCCCACTAAGCTGACTATGACCCGTTAGGACACAGCTGGATCACAGCAAATTTGGAAAACCTTCAGTATGATGAAAATCACGACACTGATATACACTTAGTACTCACCAAATAGGTTTCTTCTGCTATTTTCTGCATCCTTTAAAAAGGTCACTTGCACCTTCACCACACTTTATATCAGGGGCATGTTCCCATGATAATACTACCACGTACACCCATGATTGCACTTCTATGCTCCAGGCCCGGCCTTGGCACAAGTCTCTTTGACCATGTTAGGATTCAGCTACAGCAGGTGTTTGGTGGTTTCCATGACCGTATCACGATCTGCCGCATTTTTTTGTATACGTATGGGAGGGGGGGGGGGGGGG
>NC_051446.1:11778110-11806764 GCF_001649575.2 Kryptolebias marmoratus | reverse complement strand
GGGGGGGGGGGTATCAGGGCCTTCACCATCAAGAGAAAGAAACATCAAACAGAAGCATGAGAGGATGTTGGTGAGTGAGTATTTTTTGTGCAGAAGCTCAACTACATCCATCCATCTTTCTTTCTCATCCACTAGGTCTGACCATAATGAGAACAAGGGCTACTTGTTCCAGCGCTTGCCCTCAAAAGGCAAATGAAGAATGGATGAAGATGGCGCTGTATTTAAAAGGGAGTGGATTGGTCTTTGCAGTCATACGTGGCCCAAACCTAGTGGTCGTAGTGAGAGTAATGGCAGTATCTGCATAGCAGCTGCACCATCAAGAGCGTTGCAATAACTTACTTGGTGCAGTGGAGGTTGCGGTGTGGACGTGATGGAGTTGTAGCCTGGACATGAGGTCATTGCTGCTTCATATTCTTGATGACCACACTGACACCATGCTTCCCCACCTCCACCCAGGTCTTCGAGACATTGCCACAACTACTATAAACCACCAGGACTTTATTATGGAAGATTTGTGGATTCTTGAAACCAACATGGGCTTATCACACGATCATGCATAAAGGGGAGTTCACTACATAGCAGGGTCATCCAGTGTGAAGAGAATCTAAGTCAGACATAATTATTGATCCATTTTGTTTGTGATGCTGATTTTATTTGTGCGCAAGAGCAGTGTTAGAAACTACAAAGTGATCAAACATAAAATTACAAACAAGATAATGTGACAAACTTGCATAGATTAGCCAACAAGGCGTCAAACTGTAGCAATGGCAAACATCTACAGCTGTGTTTAGATTGTTAAAGGAAAAGTCCAACATTTTGTATTTTTGAATGGACAAGGTTAAATAATAGTTTGTTTTACTATTTTTTACTTCAAAATGGCTGATATACCCTTTTAAGCATTGCTCCATTAAAATCAATGACGTCAAACAGAACTTAATCTATACATTTTATGAGTTTCTAGCATCTCGTTTCCCCTCTGTTTGAAGTTAGTGTTTTTGTCTCACTGCTGGTCAGATGCACAGTACTGGCCACTCGAAGCCTGGCCCGTCGGTCAACTCGAGACAAACTTCTGCCTCTGGAAGGTAACAAGCGTCCACTTTTTGCTCGTTACGTGGAGATTACAGTATACAAGGTTTTAAACAAAATTATTGAGTCAAACTATACTCAAGAAACTTCTGGAAAGACTGGTTCAAAAACGTAAAATCAAATCTATTAGAAAAATACAGTTTATGTCGGTCCTTGCATTGGATGAAGCGGCCCTCAGACCTGCAGGAGTTTCCTGAGGTCTTCGCCCATGCCTTGCGCTGTCAGCTGCTCCAGGCTGAGGTAACGATGGATGACCTTGTCGGCAGTCACCACCACCACCCTGACGCCGTGGGTGTCCCCACCGAGCTGGCAGCCAATGGCTGAGCTCACAACCATGTCCAGGCCACCGTGACAGCCGCCTGCATTTCGGTGATAATGGCCGGAGAAGACCGCCTTCACGCCTGGGAAGATGTAGAGAGGGGTGTCGGATAGAAAGAGACCCCCCCAAAAAAACCCTTTAATACAGCAGTACAAAATAAAATGATTTTAATAAAAACAGGGCTCATACAAGTTTTAATCTAATTTTAGTGGCTGGATTTAGTTTTTTTCACTCATCTAAAAAGAATAATCTTAAAAGGCAGCTATAAAGAAGAGTATAAAACAGCAAAAGTTAATAATATGAAGCAATAAAGATGACAAGAGCAGAAAAATAGAAAGTAGAAGCAAAAAAAGTAAAGAATGAATGATGGAAAAAGAGGAAAGTTTTATTAAATGACTTTCAGTATAATTTCAGTTCTAAACAACATCTAAAAGAAACTTTTGGTTCGACCCTGCGGGTGTCATAATGTGTCACTATGCTGAAATGACAACATAAAATATTGGTATGTCAAACAGGTCTCACTTTCAAGGAATGGAACCAAATGAGATTTTTTTTTCCCCCCCTTTTCTCTTCAGGCAAAAACAAATTTGACTTTTAACCAAGCTGCTGTCAATTTTGGCCAATAGTCACTTTAACAAGGGTTGAAAAACAAGGTTAAAATTTGCATTTGAGAAAAAGTTTAAAATTCACTTTGTCGGTCTAGAGACAAACTACTGTAGTGTTTTAAACTTAGGAGAGAATTACATTTAGGGAAAAGACCGTCCAACCAACTGTTGAACATCAGGTACAAGGAAACAGTCTGGCTTCATCCCAGTCGTGTGTGTTTTGTGGATGCGGAAAAGGCTCACAGCTACTTTACCCAAGGAATTCTGTGGGGAACTACGAGGCCCCAGGGTCACGTTTATGGGCTATTAGGTCCCTGTATAGCCAAAACAAGAACTGTGTCCACAGTCGCAGCATAGAAGGGAACTCTTTCCCAATGCAGGCTGAACTCCACAAGGAATGCCTGGCCTGCTTGCTGTGTTCCCAGACAGGAAATCAAGGCACAGTCCGAGAGAAGAGGGTGTCCGGTTTGGGAACCTCAAGGTTTCATAGCAGTGTATGAAGCATCTGGGAAGAGACTCCGCTCCTCCAAGTCTGAAGCCATGATTCTCAAATGTGAACAGGTGGAATGGTCCCTCTGGGTTAGGGTTGAGTCTTTGCTTAAAAGGCAAAACTCTCGACTTACTGGTCTATGTTCCAACCCTCAACTACAGTCATGAGGTATGGGTCATGATAAAAAGATCACAGACACGAGGTGCTGAAATGAGCTTCCTCCGTAGGCTAACCAAGCTCAACCTCAGAGATAGGGTGAGGAGCTTGGTAATAAAGCAATGACTCAGATGAGAGCTGCTGCTTCTCCATATTTAAATGAGTCAGATGAGGTGCATTAGGATTAGGATCCCTATGGAAGTTTTCCCCTAATCCCTATGGAAGTTTTCCAGGCACGACCCACTGGTAGGACACCCCCAAGGTAGACCCAGAACTTATCCTTTCTGGGCTGGGAACTACTTGGGATCCACCAGGAAGAGATGGAGAGTTTTGAGCGTCTAACCAGTGGAATAAAATAATAGGATGAATGGTACGAGCGATGCACATTATAATGTCTGCTGTTAATCATTGGAGTGTCTGAATGGTCAAACATAAAAAAACGTGCATGTGAGGAGATTTTCAGTGAAAATGAGCTGCTTTAATTCCTAACTGCAAGTGTTTCCACAAAGAGCAGACTGCTGCTTGCTGCTTCGTTTCAGGTGAGACATGAAGCTAAAAAAAAAAAAAAAAAACTGACGAAAGAAAAACGAATTGTAGTCTGTGCAAGAAAAGACATTAGTCCATCAGGAGATTCTGCGCGACGAAGAAGAGGATGACTTTGTTCCCACAAACAAAATAAGCTCCTAATGCAGAAACAACTTTGCTGTCAGCATAAAGACATCACTCTGACTCATCGTGATCAAACAGCATCGGAATACAAATGTAACCAAAATTTTTATTAATATAAGCATCTGTGGAGGACGACACACGGCGGACCAATAAATTATTCATTTGCCACAGATGGAAATTATTAATTTAAGCTTGAGTGTATGCCTGAGTGAATATAATTTCTAGTTAAACCCTGGTATACCATAGCATGCGCCCAACCATCTGTGACTTTCAGTCAGGCCCTGTACCTATTATTATGGTCCAAACATTTCATCAATCTGTTTATGTTTAGGTGCTGCGCGAGATAGCAGCTTTTCATGCAACCCCGCTTTCTCTCCAGCCGACCGACTTAACTGGGCAGGCTCAAAATAGCTCCTCACAAATGTGTGCAACTGCATGTCCTTGCTGTCGAACACTGAAAGGCCATAAATGCCCTCTATGTTCTAATTATTCTGTATGACTAAGCTGACGCAGGTGTATCTGTGCGTTCTGCGGTGCGGCTCATTCGTGCAAGAGTTTTAACTTTCCCCACAAGGAACCACACAGCTTGGTTATTATTAAAGCACTGCGAATGGGGTGGAAAAGAAAGAGAGAGAGAAAAAAAAAAGAAGTGTGAAGCGGAATAAAAGACTCGACGGGATCACCTGATGAGTCAGTTAGCATTTGATGGAAATGTTCTCGCATAACCCACACTAGCCAAGTCTTTTTTTTCCCTCACCTCAGAGGGAGGAGGAAGTGGAAGATGATGACTGGACAGCAATAGTAAAGAAGTGATAGACAAAACCGATCCTGTGATAACAGTGACGAAATCTACGGGAGAAAGACGACTAACTTTTTCGGTGAAGATGGAGGTTTACGTCATCCTTGTGTGAAATTCCCCGCCCCGATTAGTCGCCAAGTGGCGTGTGGGGGTAAGTGTGCATATGCACACGTGTGTCGGTACATCAGAATACTGTCACCACATCCACATCCCACACACCACCGTGCTGTGACACTGAGCTTCCCCCATATGCACATGACATATTTGTGATGAATCTGTGTCGATGCATAAAGGCTCTACAGGTTAAAGCAGCTAAAGGAGGTAAAAATGTAACAGTTCATGTTCCCGTCTGCACTGACACTGATTACTGAACGTGTTCAACAGAAATACAAGACCGTCTGTGTCCTGTTAGTTTTCTTTTAAAATTGCGTTTAAGTATAAATATGGCTTGGATGTGATGTGACTCAGTAGAGAGCTGTGAATTGAGAGACACTTCGTCAGTAGTGGACTTCAGCCACTAATCACCCTCCTCCAAGGAAGACCCAGCCAAGGTTGATCAGGCCTTGGTGTATGTCTCATAGTTAATATGGGGTAAACTATAACTACTTTGAAATTAGAATTATTTTTACTAGTTATTACCAGTGTTTTACAGCGACTAAATCAGGCTCAAAAAGAGGCATCAATAGGTATCTAGGCTGATTATGATTTTAGATTGAAGCTCTGATCAGCCAATTTCAGTATCTCTTTAAGAACTATAATCAACAACATACTTATTTTTATCATTTCTGATTGAATTGAAAATGTGTACATAAAACTTTTACATGAAAAAAAAAAATCAAAAATAGCAGCAGGTTTTAGGTTGATAAACAGTAGTGTTTGTTCATAGAAAACTAAACTGGAACACTTTTATTTGCATGCCTTAAAAGATACAAGCACCAGATCACAGGACGATTATCACCACCACTACAGGACCTTAATTTAGGATAAAAATGCACCAGTGACCAACACAATATATATCATTAAGTCATTCATTTTATAGTAACTATATGCATGTCAGATTGCAAATTGACAACCAAACTATTAAAACTTTATTTGCATGCGTCCCTTGGTTAGATCCCCTCCAAACATAGGGTGGACTGGGCAATAACCACCCTATGTTCGCCACAACCTATTAGAATATGTCTGGATCAAAGAAAATGTAGAAACCTTCCACATTTTCAGTGTGAAGGTAATCCTGACACTGCCAAACTCATAGTAGCAAATGGGCTATTCCCTGCTATTTTTCGTATTTTTGAAACGCACTCCAGCGCTCTCAGCACAAACTATACATCGGCAACACGTTTCCACAATGAAACCAACACATACGCCCACGACCCCATCATGTCTTTGTCCGGCCCTGCCCTTGCATGACTCTCTCAGTCCACTTCAGGAGGCAGCTAAGTTGTTTCCATGGCTTTGTCACGATCACAGCTGTGGTTTAGGCCACGAGTCCCGTGTGGACGGTCCTGCTTTAAAATTCTCAATGACCGAGCCATGCCTGCGTGAGCTTAAACCCCTCCCTGATATGTCACAATATCACAGATTGTGAGGAGCTCAGCCCACTAAGTTCTTCATACACACCTGAACACCGCACCAAGACCCTGCAATCATCATCCACGTTCCGGCTGATTTTTTTCACACTGTTGTGGGGTCATCATCAAGTGTGAAGGGTGCCTTACAAATGATAGGTCTCGCACAATAAACTAGATTTAAATAAGTCACCTTCTGAAGCAGCAGATGGCGTTTTAACAAAAAAAAAAAACTCAGTTTCTAAGTTACTGAGCAGCAAAGTGAACAGCAGACAATTGTTTAGACAATCATTGTTTTCTTTCCGTAGACTTTTCCACCTCTTGTTTCCTCTGACTTTTTAAACACTTCACAGATGATACAAAAAGCTACCTCAATCTTGTTAATGTAGGAGATCTTATGAAGTTATACTAAATGTTGTAAATGTACAACATGCAGAATGCTCCATCTTCAAGCTGACTTGTCTTGATCTTGTGGATATTCATGTTTTCGTTTTGAACAACTCTCCAAAGACCTCTTCTTTGCAGCGCTATGGTTTAAATGTTAGGATTAAGGGGTTTATTTGTTCATAGCAGATTCACCTGCAAGTGTTCTCTCCTGGGAAAGTCGTGTTAGTTTCCACCCGACCTCGTTGAGTCACCATCGCAGTCTTAAGTAACAGCTGAGAATTTGAAAGGCAATTTGAAAGTTGTGAATATGAATCAGCGCACTCTGTTGGCTTGTTTTACTGCCTTAGCAGAAAACACAGAGTTTAAAGAAACAATTCAAGGAAAATATCCCTTTGGACAACCCGAGTTTGTCCCCTTTAGAGTGGAGCCATTATGTGGCTTTAGAAGTCAAGCCACTCTTCGAGTTGTGTTCGCTCTGATTGGAGAAGAAATGGCCTGCCTGAGAACGTACAAAAAAAAGAAAGAAAAAAATTCTATCACCAAAAAGATTGCCTCTATAAAGAAAAGATAAGCAAGCAAAAATAAAATAAAGATGTTGAATTCTCAACTGCTATTGTAATGGAGAAAGAAAATGAAGTTGACCTCTAAAAATGTCAGCCTGCAAATATGGGTGGGGGCTGAAAGTGCCCTGTGGAAGGTGGAAAAATACAAACCCTTAACAAAAAAAACACCATCTACAAAAAAAGAAACCCTTACAGAAGCACAAAAGCAGAGGGTATGGTTCAATATGCATACAGTATAAAGGGTTTGACATACATATTAAGTCACAGCACCACTAGAAAAAACAAGTAGTAGACAGGACCTAGGAAATCAGACCACTTTAATAACTGAACCTTGCTAGTACTGGGTTGGACCCCCTTTTACCTTCAGAACTGCTGTAACTGGCAGATATAAAGTTAAAATGATGGGAATAAAAATTATTGTTAGATTTTAAAGGGGCCTCAAAAACCAAACCGGCATTGGCTCAAAGACTAACAATCGCCATATGCCTTATAGAGGCTTTAGGCTTCAGAATAAGTTGTAATAGATTTTAGCACACCATCTTACCATCTGGAGCTAGAAATAATGTCTCCAAATTCCTCGTGGTTTAAGGTTGCAGTATGAGTTTTACTGGAGAAGGAAATTAGGGCATTTTTTAGAAGCTGTGGATGTTTGGAGTGCATTTTGAGGTCAACAATACATGCATTTGTTGGAAACTCTTGTTGTAAAAGACGGAAGGATGTTTTGTGAGTTGCACCTTTTTGACTGATGCTGCTGCAGGAGTAAAGACCACACGCTGAACAGGCTAAAGAAAAGCCTCAAGTTATTTTGTAGTTTTCCTACTAAAACTACACCTATAACCCTTGTTTGCAAAAAATAAATAAATAAAAAATAATGCTTGGGAGCTTCTTTGGGCTTGTTCTTGAAGTACTTTTTCATTATTTCCAACATTTTGACTGCATTCTCAAACTACTAATAATGCTTTTTCTTAATATTTTGATCATTTCCTTGAAGGAGTATTCCAAGTTTTATTTTCAACATCGCAACCTTTATGTTAAAACTGAAAAGCAAAAACAAAACAAAGCCCTTCCTCTTTTGTTCCTCTCTTCCGAGCGACTTCAATGTGCCGTTGTAGAATAGAAAATGCGATCAGGTAAAGTAATTACTTTTGATCACCTGCACACTGAAGCGAAATGAACACGTATAATGATGAATACCATGACAAAATTGAAGAGCCAAAACATTTTTCTCTTAAGGACATACAAGGTACATCGTGTTCAGGATCAATCTTTTACGCCAGATTTCAAAACACCCACTATTTAAAAGTAAACAGACACTAGAACTAGTGTCCTTTCATTTGACAACAGTTGAAACACCCTTATATAGTGTAAATGTGGTATCTTGTAGGGATATGACTATTGGAGACTAGTTGGCGACAAAAAATTGTGATAAAACATGCAAATCTTTTGTTGCAGTCTCAATGAATTCTGACTGTGACCAAGCGAACGGCCAGCCACGTGGCCACGTTCTGAATGACCAGTTTTTGAAAATCATGACCCGTTTTTGTGTGCACAGCTTGTGGAACTGCATTCTTGCTCATGTTCATTGATTTGCGTAGTCCACCTCGGCAGCTGCGCCCACGTTTATGATTTAATCTGCCAAAGTCTACTTTCGAAATTTAGATGGGCAGATCATCAGCTGGGTTTTTCAGACCTGGACATTCGCCTCTACCGTTTCCCGTCAGAGCAGAGGAGAGCTCCCATACAGCTCTAGAGAAAAGTTGGAGACACCAACAACACAACTGAAGTGCGTCTGAGATGCCCATGACAACTCTGTTTTCAGAAAATTTGCATCACAGATTTTTTCAAACATGTTCACAACTCGAAGGACAGGACCACGAGGCTCTGCGACTCGTACAAGAAGATTGAGAACCACAAACGTCCCAAGGCATTCTGGAGACTCCCTCATGAACGCCGTTTGCCATTTAGTTGCAGCTCAGTGAGATACCACCTTAAAAGGCTACAGCTCAGAATTTTACGTCTTGAAACCCGGAAGCTGCTGTCTCTCAGATGTGCTTCACTTAACCCAAGGTTTAAATCTCTTGCTACAAAGTCTTAGGTGCTACATCTGGTAAAAAAAAAAAAAAAAAAAAAACACTGGAAGAGCCAGTTTCATTGAATAGGCAGGATTTAAAGTGCAAAGTACTGCCACAATCTGCTACTGAAATGAAAACTGGAAAGCTGGAGGACATACTGCAGGCCAACGCGCCAACAGCTGGCACCCTGCTGGGAAAATAGCCTTTTATTGATTGTGTAGAAAAACAGCGTCCATCCAACTTCACTTCCCACCACACCAGTCAAAGAGCCGTATATCACCGTCTGTGCATTTTATCCTAAGTGCCTTACAGCACAATTGGCATGGGTGGCCTTGTGGGACCTAAACACTTAACAGCGTTATAGTTATTACAATAGCACTAGCAATCATGAATAAAATCCCTTTTCTTCCACAGACAATAGCAAGCCTATTCAAGCCTTACAAAGAATGAAGCGTATGACTGTTCAAAGATTGTCTGGCTTTACCCACGAAGCCTAGATGAAAGCCTCAGTGTGTGTTTAGACACTTTATAAAAGCAGTATCACACTCACTAGAGGATCATTAAGAGTGATTTCATCCATTTTTTTTTTGTATTTTTGTAAAGCTCTGCTGTATTATATACACTCCCATTTCTTAGTGTGTCGATGTGCTTGGGGAAAACGTGAGCGGTCGGTTCTGATAACTCTGGCTCTTGTTTCATCCTCTGTGGAAGGCCCCGTTCACCTGACGGCCACCGGAATCCTTTGTGCTTTTTTTCTGTGTGATAAAGACTCCCATTCGGAGACTGGCCTCTTTGCTTTGACAGACGGAGGAGGCGAGGGTGAGGAAAAAGGGAAGTGGGAGGGTAGATGTGGGTGGGGTATTATTTGAGAAAATATCCAGAGTAAGCAGTCAGAATGATGAAAACATATTGAATGCAAACTGGGGGAAATTACCCTCCCCGAGTCAAATTGAATTCAGGTCTGGGGTTGCAGCAAAATGCACAGCGTGTGTAGAGTCTCTGACAATATCCACAATATCTGTGTACATTACAGCATCTATAGGCTGCAAATATTGAAGCCAAACCATTCATAATATGTAGATCCATTTAAACTTTATGAGGCACCTTATATCGAATAAATGCTAATATCCAGCACTGATGCAAACTAAAATACAAAAAGCAAAGAAACATTAAAACACACACATTCAGGTCTGATGTTCTGATGAACTTTTCTTTAATCTGCTGTCCTTTTTAGTCTTCTCAATTTCCATAATTGCTCTTTCATCTTCTGGTCACTGATACGAGGGCTGTGAGATTGGATTCGTTAATTGCAAATTCTTATCTCGACCCTAAACAACCCCGCCCCCTTTGAGTTGAAAACCTTTGAGAAAATAGGTTTTCCTTTTAAACTTCTCGTCATTTTTTCCCCCCCCACCCTCTTTTGACAGAAACTCTTAATAAAGCTCAGAACAAAGCCGCCACCGGGATATCTGTAAGAAAAAGCTACGCAGGAGAGAACGTTCAGTGCGCGCGCTCGTATTGAACAGCGGTTGTCATTAACGTGCAGGTACGGCAAACGATTTATCGTGAACTGCTGGCTGGTGAAAATTTGCATGACAAAGGGGACGCCAAGTGATGTAGCGCGCAGAGGCCTCTTGCATCCTTGCTTTGCATAAATCATGTTCAGCCATCAGTCACTGCGCAGCGTCCCTGTCTCGTGTCTTCCAGCGAGACAACCATGGGAATACTGAAGATGCCACACAGGCTTTAATTTGCAAGTTTGCAGAGCTAAAATGAACCATAGAATAGAAAGTGGTGAACGTTGGATAAGGAGCTTTTTTGTGATTAAGGCCATGCAAAAAAGAAGCCTTAACAAAACAGTCTCCATAAAAAAAAAAAAAAACTTCTAGTAATGCTAACAATGAAGAAAAGGGGGGGGGGGGCGTGAAATGTACTGAAGCATCATCCAATGAGCTATTTCAAGCATGACAAATAATGAATAATTACACTAAAGCTGTTTTTAAGCAAATATTCTGATTCTATAACTTCTAAGGACACTTTCTAACTCCAAACCATAAAACTTACACAGTTAAGAAGACATTTCAGGAAGAAGTACATAGAATTTGTTAAGAGGTCATGTAAGTGACTTTTCAAACAGCTGGTATAAAGCCTGGCCAAAGGAGGACAAAGACGTCACTAACAAACAATATTCCTCACAATGCACGAAGGGTTTCACCGCGAGTCCAGCGCCCTGAAGCTGTCGAACCAGGGAGGCAGAGGACTAGAGAGGGTCAGAGCCACTACACAGGATGGCAGTCTCCGATGATGAACTGAACGTATAAGACAACATAAATTCAATGCAGAAGAGGAGAAACAAAAAGGATTTACCATGGAAAGACAAGCACCTGCATCACTAGCAGATTGAGGAAGACATCCTTACCAGTGACTAGAGGGAGCTGGACTGAAGGGCAGCACAGAGGCACTAATGATGGCAGCACGAGAGCAACAGAGGCCGGGGTTTTCTGTAGTGGGACATTTAATCCAGACGCAGGCCAATTTTTGATTCCGAATCGCATACCCCCACATTTAACACAGTCAAAATTATAAACAACATTCTGCAGTCTAAAAGAAACTGTGACTCGTAGAATGTGACGTCAGAGTATTCACGAAGAAACAAACCCAGGTACATCTGTAGACAACGACAAATATTCTGTTTTAAACACATTATTTTATACCATTGGAAAGTCCAACCCCTAACTGGGGACAGGCAACTTTTCTCGATCCTTTTAAAAACAAACAAACAAACAAACAAAAAATAACTATTTCCTTCAGGGAAGAAAAGTCCAACATCTTTTAAATGATTGCAACAATATTTAAATACAAAACAACCAAAAAAAAAAAAAACTACCACCACTTAATAAGATACACAAGTTCAAGTTTTCGACACACACTTAAAACACATTTTAAACAAATATCAACGAGGAGATCTTTATGAAGAAGATGGGTGCACTCTTGCAGGATGAATAATGAAAGTCTTCTTAGATTGAAGATGGATTAAAAATAAAACCCACACCTGCTGGTACAAAGCAGTGCTGCCTAGGCCTTAATCTTTCTGTAGGCCATTGCTCCATGCTGGTCATTCTGAATTCTGCATCGGTCAAGTATAAGAACACCATCATCACCACCTCCTATTTGAGCTGAATTTAGATATCTGTGGTACTTGCTGAAAGCCGATTTGTGAACAGTTCATGGTGGGGACGGAAATTCAATGTGGCGTTAAACATGTCACTAAAAATCATTCCAAATTTTCATTAAGTTATTTGTTGTGCATGCAGTAAACACTGAATGTAACAAGTGAGCTGGGAAAATGCCTTTGTGCCGTTCAGCTGCCTGATAATTCTGTACACCTTTATACACCTCTAATAAAGACTAAATCCATTTATCCTTTGTTAAACATCTAGATTTGACATTTAATAAGCTTCTGAACGGGCCGAGAACATTTATTCCTTTAACATCAAACTAATACGGGTGACAATATGCCTCAGAATTGTGATAATTCACTGCGAGGGACCCGCAGGTCAGATCCAGGACTCTCCGGAGAGTTACCCTTTGGCTGACGTGGTAGTACCCCTGGATACCTTAAGGAGGAGGCTCGGAAGAGGGAAATCTGTGGCTCTATGCTCAGACCATGAACCGAGCTCAGATAAGGAGCAGAAAATGAATTTAGGTTTTAAGAATGTGAGAAGGCATAGCCATGGGAAAGTGTTTTTCACATGAGTGGTGTGAGAACTACTCAAAACGAGGACGGGACTAAAACAGGAACTTGTTTCTCCAATTAACAGGTTGTTAGCATAAAAATATAAATTGTATTATTAACTTACATACCACTAGTAGATATATGGTTTCTTATCTGTTTACCAATTCAAAATTTCTTTTTTAAAAAAAATGCATTTCTTTGACATCATTTGTTCATCCACAAGGGGGTGTAGTAGCACCTTCAGCACCCACAGTTCCCACATCCCTGAGTTAAACAAGAAAAGGATTTTTTTTTAAGTCTTTTCATTAAAAACAATAAGGTTAATGGTTTAACCACCGACTCCTATCAAATCCCC
Source organism: Kryptolebias marmoratus (assembly GCF_001649575.2). Classification (NCBI taxonomy): domain Eukaryota; kingdom Metazoa; phylum Chordata; class Actinopteri; order Cyprinodontiformes; family Rivulidae; genus Kryptolebias; species Kryptolebias marmoratus. The sequence continues at coordinate 11,793,959 of NC_051446.1, read as the reverse complement.
AACAGGTAACAAACGTGTCTTTACTCTTTCTCCTGCTCCTGCTGATAAAAGACAACCAGCAGCAACAAACCAAGGAAGAGTGAGCGAAACAAGAGAGAAGGACTGCAGCACACAGCTTATCTTTGCCTCCAATTACTTACTGTACGTACAATTTTACGGCTGCAAGCAATAATGGAAATTCCAACGCATTTCTCAGCTGCACTTTTGTTTCTGCCACCCCCCCCCTTCTTACACATAAACAAAGGCTAGAGGCAAACAAAGGCAGCAAGTACGTGTGCGTCAGTGTGTTCATCCATCTTTGTGTGCGTGCTAATCTCAAACGTAGGATATAAACCTCTGAAGAGAGGAGGAGTAGGAGGAGAAGTGGTGGTAGTGGCGAAGCAAAGAAATCTAATTACAGTACTCCATCTGAAAGGACGGAAAAGGCTGAGAGCACAACTGGGATTTGTGCATTTCCACTTTCGCTTCTCAAAAAAAAAAAACGACACTGGTCCCAAGTCGATTCAATCATCTCCGAGGAGAGTTTGAGTATGAATAAACCTGTTCTCTCTGCTATAAATTTAACATCAACAACAAGCTCGCAAACTGCACTTTTTTGCACGTCTTTCCTATTTTCTACTTTGTAAATATATATATATATATATATATATATATATATATATATATATATATATATATATATATATATATATATATTTAATTTACAGTAACTAAATGTTAGCCAGCTTACATTCATGCACTGGAGGAGGGCAAATTCAAACTCTCAGAGAGGATTATTAAGCATGGTTATGGGTTTGGCAGTGATGATGAAGCACTGAAATATGAACAAGAGGAAAAAAAACAAACACTACAAAAAAAAAAACAAAAAAAAAACAAGTTTCTTGAGGGTGTTCAAGGCTCCATTTGATTACAAACTACACTGAACCAATGGTTCAGCTAAACATGGTTTTCATAAAATAATGCGTACTTTAAAAAATTAAAAGCCCAGCGGTCCTAGAAGGAATGCAGATCACCCGCCACCTTTCATGCCAAGAGTTATCTTATGTTGAGAAAGTCAGACCTTATAAATATTTGTTATGCACAATCTCATGCAATAGCACAAAATGGTACACTCACAGGCGTTGTGAATGACTCCAAGTTATCATCACATAAAAAATGGCTATAGCTCAGTCAGTTTTACAGACATTGAGCTCAGGTTTTGTGTTCGAGGACTGCTAGCTGTTAGGGCCAACACAATTCATCAGTTCTAGACGTACATGAAATGATTAGTTTCTGGGAATTTCGTTAAAATTCATCCAGTTGCTTAAGCGATATTTTGGTAACAGACAGATACCCATAACAGTTTTTTTTCTAGTCTTATTTGCACATTCGCAACATGTCATTTTGCGATCAGGATTTTAAATTAGAAATCAAAATGTATTGCGAGGAAAACGGCACAGTTAGAGCAGCAATTTCACGAAAACCACACTGCTAAGATGACAGTAACTGCTTACGCAATTAAAAGGGATTGCACACCACTAGCCGCGAGGGGGTCATCTCGCAGAGACGGAGTTTCATTAATGTGAGCGGGGGACGCAGGCGACTGTTTCCAGAGTGGAACGGTGCGCTCTGATGAGCCAGAATGTGACTAATTGGTGCCGCACCTTTCCCCATGTGCGGCTGTGCTGCTGAGATAACGTATAGATACTTTGAGGCCCGGACACCTCATGCATAGGAATCTAAATAAAATCAAAAAAATAAATGCATCACCGCACAGCAGTTTTAGGCAAACTGCTCAAGAGTGCAAGCAGACAGAAAAACGTGTCGAAAAATGATGCATAATTAGCCAAACTGTTAAATTAGTTTTAAAACAACTGGCATCCAAGCTGAGATTAGGCAGCATGAGATAAAAAAAAAAACTCACTACAGATGGGTGAAATTATGGATGTCACCGAAGTGCAGAAAATAAAGAAGCACTCAGTGATCTGCACCACTTTATGAAGTATGAATATGATGCCAAAAAAATGGCAGAAAATTTGTACAAACTCCAGCTTCCCGATTTCAAGGCTGTTTTTCTTGTAGAGTTAGAAGTGCTTGACGAAGAATGAGGAAAGCTCTCCAATTTCACCTCTCAGTGTTTGCCAGACTGCTGCTTGGCTTCCTTCAAATGAGAACTTGGAGGCAGCCAAATATTGAAAAATTGTCCCAGTTTTTAAACAACGCTCTTGTTTAATTGGTACAAAGAAATAGTGCATCGTAAAGAGGTTTACAGTAGTTTTACACAATAAATCATGTAAGACTTCAGCTGGTAATAAAGCTCCATTTGTCTTGTAGGCAAAAATTATAGGAGAACGAGCTGCTCAAACATGACAACTTGTCAACTGCTTACTAAATGAAAAAGTTTGAAAGTCCTTGAACAAGAAAAAAGGTGCGTGTATATATTAAATTTTGGAGCCTGTCATGAACGGGGTGGAAGGAGGCGAACCCTGAGCGCAGACTCATGTTGTTAAAAAAAAACTAATTTATTTAGAAATAAAAGGCAAACCCAAAACAAAGGCTGACGTGGCAGCAAAACCTAGACTAAATACAAAAAAACATTAACCAACTAAACTAAACCTGAACAGACCTGAGACTAAAGATAAACCACTGGGAGACGAGAAGGCACGAGCAAACGGAACAGCACATCAGGGACACAAGAGAATGACAATGAACCAGCAGAGAAGTAGAGAATGTGACCGGGTATTAAAGGCAGAGGGTGATTAGTGGAAGTGGGCACAGGTGACATGATTATGGAGCTAGAGGCAGGTGTAGATGGGTGAGAAAAGGGAAGAGAGAGCGTGTGACTGAGGAGAAGTGAATGGTGGCTGAGGCACAGGGAAGAGACAACTAAATAACAAACAATAAACTCGAACTGAAATATGAAGACAAAACATAATACAAAAACCTTACATCCTAACAGAGCCAATGTTTCTCCCAGAACCTTTAAGGCTCTCCTTTTGGAAGGTTTACAGTCTGCCTGGTGAAAGTTTTCCTAAAGCAAACTGTATATATTATAGTAAACGGTAACTGCTCAAAAATCATCTGTGCATGTTTGAGCCCAGTTTATTTTTTCGATAAACGAGACTAGACACAGCTAGCATAAGCTGCAACAATAATTACAGCAAAGCAGCATTTATGGTACGTGTTAGAATTATGATCAGCTTGTTGTAACTAGAAAGTTAAAAAAAAACAAAACAAAAGATAATTAAAATACAATTTAGTTGTGTTAAAAGAAAAAAAATAAAAGTAGCATTTCTTTGAACAAATACACATCGCCCGCTGCTTTCATGTCAAAATCTAGACAAAGATGATGTGTGATCTGTTAGTGCTCAGCTCCTTTATCGGGCATGATGCTCAGCTACTACCACACCAAATTTTAGCTCAATATTTGTAGTTTTAGCCATTTTTGTGTTTGGTAAGGTTAATTAATTGTGGATGCTACCTTGAACACACACAGACACACAACATTACAATGTGGCGTGGGATAAAAATGTGCTTATGTTGGGTTAGGGGTAGGGTTATGTTGAAGTACAACCGTAATTATAAAAAAGTTGGGAAGTCAAATGCAAATAAAAACAGAATGCAATGATTAGCAAATCTCAAACCCATATTTTAATCACAATGGAACATGTAAACATCAAATGTTTTAATAAAAAAGTTGTATCTTTTTTGGGGAAAAAAAAAGTGATTTTGAATTTGATGGCAGCAGCACATTTAAACGAAATGGGACTGGGCAAGAAATGGCTGTAAAAGTGAGCCGTACAAATAGACAGCTGGAGGAGCATTTTGTAACAAATCTGGTAAAGTGGCAACAAGTTAGTAAGAGGAGTGGGTCTAAAAAGAGCACTTTAGAGAGGCTAAGTCTCTCAAAAGGAAAAATGGGCAGAGGTTCACCAGTCTGCAAAAAAATACATCATTTCAGAAATGTGTTCAGACTGTTGAACAGCTACATTAGACAAAAACTCCAGCAGCTCAGTTCCTGCAGGTTCACAGACTGTTTAAAAGAAGAGGAGATGCTTCTCAGCCATAAACTGAGACGTGCTGCTGCCAAAACATTCAAATTTACCTCAATTTTTCCCTAAAAATATTAAGTTTCTTAGTTAAACTGTTTGGTGTGTTTACTATGTTCCACTGTGAATAAAATATAAGTTTATAAGATTTGCAAATCATTGCATTCTGTTTTTTTATTTATATGTTACACAAAGTCCCACCTTTTTTTGAGTTTGAGTTATGCAATACTTCCCTATAATGCTAATTAAATAAAATGTGAGCATTTGTTGAGTAGTGCAAGTAAGTAAACCAGCAAGTAATTCAGCAAATTAAAAAAAAATATATATATATATACGTACATACATACTTTGTTTCCCTCTGTTGTTATTTTGCCTGCTTTTGTGCAGAATTAGGCTGTCAAACACTGGTCACATAAAATATGACTGTCCAAATGGAAAAGAAAAAAAAAAAAAGAATATAGGACCGCTGTAATGGGTCTTCATTACTGTCAGTTATCACATTAATGATGGTTATGGTCACCAGAGTACTGGAGCACATCTGGGAGCCTCAGATCACAGGGAGCCATGGTGAAGAGACCAACAGAAAAGGAAGTTAATCCATGATTCATGTACCACATGTCCAAGAGAGATATAATATGCCACAGAGTCACAGAGGGGAGAGTCTCATAGACATACACAGGAAGACAGCACTACCTTCCCTGAACCTTGTTCTCTCCCCCCCAATATACCGTAAATAATTTATCCTCATTAACTGGGATTCATTGCTCACATCAATTCTTCACTGAAAAGCCTGTAATTGGGAAATTATCTTATTTACTTGCCCTGCATGAGACCGATGATGTGGAAGTTTCTACATTATCTACGGTTCGTACATATATGAAAGCAATGTTATGCAATAGGAAAGCTGTTTTTCCCCCCTTTCTTAATTTAGATAATTTACAGAAATATAGAAGTTTAACTAAATGCTATTTTTTCCACCAGACAAATTTTCATGTTTATCAGGGACAATGCTGATCTTTTTTCCTTCTTCCATTTTTTTCACATCATTTATTTCCAGCCCTGACAACGACCCTAATGATTACACAGGGTTGGTGAAAAGCAGTGCTTTTTTGGATATTTGAAGAACTGTTGAAATGTATAAATTCAACTAAATAATGTGTGAAAGTTTGAGCTAACAAAGTAACATAATAATGGTGTAGTACCTGTCATCTCTTGTTTTGTTCAGGCAGATTAGAGCAAGAAGCCCAGTTGCTGAACTTTAATTCACACTTCTCTTCTTTTGTTTGAGTTTCTATTTAACCATGGATGAGATTTACCCGAACACTGCGCCCGTTTCAGTTTAAAGACTTTTGTATTTCGTATCGACGTGGACAAAAGACAGACGTGTGTTTAAACACCTGCTCTTGTATGCATTTATGGGATTTGTAAATGGTATATATATATATATATATATATATATATATATATATATATATATATATATATATATATATATATATTTTTTTTTAAATTCTAGCTAGCTTCAACAAATTACCTGTTTTACCGCTTCATATAAAATAGTTTTTTTCTTCTGAATCAATACTGAATCAGTGTCTTGCACAAGACGACGACTGAACCAATCGCTTCAATTTCCCTTTCAGGAAAGCAAAACTTAAGCTGTAAAAGAAAGTTTGTGATTTATTTGAATGCTCTTAATTTACTCACAGTTGGGAACAGCTAAATGTTTCGCAAATGACTCCCAGGTTACGTTCTTCTCAACTCGTCCTGGATGAAAACTAACAAACTGAACTCCAACTACAAGAAGCCGTAAACATTTTAAACAGCACCTGATCCCCCCCCCCCTTCTTTATTTTTGGTAAAATAAAGTATTTAGATAGTGGCTCATGAGTGAAGCAGTTCTTGGTATTTCTTTAATTCCCAACTAGAAATATGAAAATTCTTACATCCCCTTAATTTCTTTAAGTGCCAAAAAAATAAATATTCCAAATATTTTTTTTAAAGAAAAGTGCTAACATAATAGGATGGCGACATATGTTACATTTACCCACAGATTCAAACGTATGGGCGTACGAACATGAAAAATGATGTAATACTGTAGATGAAACTGCGGCGAGCAGCTGTGTGCCCGCCATCCATTTTTAATAAGCGTGAACATTTGCGTATATAGTTCATGTTGATGCCCTGGATGGAGCTGGAATTTGTAACTGCTGGCAGGGCGGTCGTGAACAAGAGCGCAAATGGGAAAGGACATTTGCACGCAGCATGTTCCACACATACAGTGCACCCCCCTCCCCCCTCCCCTTCTCTATTGCTGCATATAAAAAGCTGCATGAGTTGCTCTTTAATTCTCTTGGAGGAGCAATCTATTACAAGAGAGGAGGGTCATCAGACCAGAACGAGCCAACGTGGTCAAATACATCCTGGAATAATGGATGGTTAATGAAATTAATAGCGTTTCCCCGACAATCACCTTGATGCGTGATTAGGAAGTCATGCACGTGACCAGATGAGAGGTCCTGTCAATCAGGAGAGGAGAACTGGCCTGTTTTACTGAACCCTGTGCCTTTTTAAAGTCTTATTGTCCTTGTGAGAGCTTCGTTGAGTACCCTTGTATCATTTACTTGTAAGCCTTCGACAATAGATTTTAATTAGGGACTTATTCTCCGTACAGGATGTGAATGCATTAATGAAATTACATTGTGTGTTGTGTGTGTGCCAAGAGCTTTTCTTGTTGTTCTGGATGTTATATTAGGCAGGGATCCTAACTGTGCTTCAGCTAGATATGGCTGGAATTAACAATTTTAAGAAGAATGTTAACTAAGTAGCAACCACTTCAGAGGTCTAAATCCATCATCTTAAAAATTAAAGCTGCTATTTCTGTCATATTCTCTTACCTGCCCGCTTGAATCTGTCCATTAGGTTTTGCCTAACTTCCCTCTGCAGGTTGAAGTAGTCGTCTTCTTCATCGGGGTTCTTTATGTAAAGAGGAATGTGCTGGAAGACCAAGAGGTGTTTGGGTTTGGGCTCCTGTGCAGGAAGAGAAACAAAACGCATCATTCGTGCTCTACGGCAGCATCCAAATCAAAGGAGGTCCGAACATATGGTGTGCCCTAACATCCTCGTGAGTCAGAACGAAAGTCATGCCATCCTACCGTTGGAGAGGAGGAGGAGGCCTTGCTCAGCTGTGCCTCCAGCCAAATCTCCTGAGCCTCCTTCAGCTCGGGGCAGGCCGAGGAGTCGTAGAACAGCTGGGAGTTCAGAACCAGGCAGAGAACTCCGCCCACCTGGGACAACATGAGCGTGAGAAACAGAAAGACTGAAAGACGCACGGCAATCTCAACATGAGCAATGCATCTCCTGCCACCCGGGCATCTGCGGATCATTTTTATTACCATCTTTATTTGCCTGTGTTCGAACCCGCTCAGGGATGCGCTCAGATATTGCTCATTGTCTCATTCCCAGTGTTTTTCAACGGGGCAGCAGTAGGCGTCCTCGCCTGCCATGACCGCAAACACCACATCTTTTCTCAATTTTACCACACGGAGACCAGCCTGTCTCCTCCCTCCTCCTTACAGCAGGGGATTTTTTTATTCAACTATAAAAAACTGTGAATTTACATCTGTTGTTCTGCTGTTTTACCGCTTTAAAAACATAAGCATATAAATACATCCACAGAGATCAGTAAAGTTATTCATCGTGACGATTAAAGCTGGATGGTACTTTTAAATCGTGAAGCAGAGAGAGCTAAATGCTACACGGCATCGGCCCCGATCAGCCTTCTTAACGAGGACTTTGAAATTTACAGATTTGTAAATGTAATGTGCAGTTGGAACAGTGTTATTTTGTTTCAGGCAAAAAAAAAAGGCTTTAAATTTAAAATAAGTGTCCCAGGTGTTAGCACAATCAATAACAGTAAATGAACAAACCAAAACAATAACCCCACCCCTCCTCCTAAAAACACATCTGTAGCTCCTGACAGGAAACTCGCAGCACAGAAACATTTCAGAAAAAGTGAGTCAGTCTGTTTGTTTTAATGTTTCATGTTATTGATGGAAAACAATCTGTTGTTTTGGTCTATTGTGATGTAAAAAAATAAATAAAAATAAAATAGTGAACACTTCTTTGTTTCCTGGGGCATGAATGAATGGAGCGCCACAGCAGGTTGACAGCGTCGGATCACAATGTTTAAAATACTCCAAATCTACAAACTTTTTTCTCTCCCAACGATTACTGCTACCGCCTTTCTCTGAGTGTGATGTACAGCTCATGGCTAATATTTTGGTCACAATGACTGAACCACAGTTTTAGTCAAATTTATGACTGACAAAGCTGATAGCTCTGTAAAACATAATGGCTCTGAGGCTAACAGAGTTTGTTGACCATTCATATCACAAACAACAAATGAGGTCATCTGTCTTCAACTCCTGAAAACGAGAATAAAATCTACAAAAAGTATACTGTTTAATACAAAGGTTGTAGGTTTAAATCTTTAAACTGTTTTATTTTACGGTTGCAGAAAAAAAGGTTTGTTCTTTTCAGAAAATCTTCACAATTTACAAGGTTTTGTTGTTCTTTTTTTCCCAATCACAGCCTTAGTTGTTGCGGAGCTTTGCAAGAAAAAAAGAAAGAAAGAAAAAAATAAATAAAAAGGTAGGAAAACTGCAGACCGTGGAAACAAAATGAGTAATTTAAAAAACAAAAACAATCCTCAGCTAGGGATGGGCAATCATTTTTGAATGTTGGAACAGTCATTAAAATTAATGAATTCAAATAATTTATGTGACAATCACTTTGACAAGTGACTGTTGTTTTACCTGGTGCCATTGCTCTGCTGCAAACAAGATGACAGGGGTGCGCCAAGTTCATTTACCGCGATGCTTTTAATGGCAGGAGTGCCTTTTAGGAACGAAAAAGCTCAAGTCATCTCCCATCTGTTTTTGCCATTGTCACTTTTTGTTTTTGTTAAAAAGATTACAAATCAAACTGCCAACTAAACTTTTGTTCAGAACAAGGATCCACCAGATAGGTAAAAAAGGAAGAACATTATATCCAACAATAAGTAAAATAAATGATAATCCCGGGTCATTTATCCTCCTCGAACAGAATTCAGATATTTCATTCCTACTGAACACAAGGCTAACTTGTGAGTTAGCAACATTTCTTTTTTCTTACTTCATCCATGCTACCATTAACTGTAAAGTGTCTCTGCTTACCCAGAAGCTGAAATAGTCATCACCCCAAGCCCTGCAGTACTGCTCCACAGTGCTGGGGGTGGGGGCGTTTCCCAGGTCGTGGTTCCCACTGACGAACACAAGGGGGATGGATGGATCTGTTCCCTTTAAAGCAGCCTTCAGGTCTCGCTCCTGAGCCTCTCTGTAGGGCGTGTCTGTGGGGGGGAGGAGAGAATTAGGGATTAATAATCAGAACAGTCACTAACATGATGATGATTCCAGATATTATTACATAAAACTACACAGTATTAACTTGGAACTGCAAAGCAGCTGCTTGGTTATATAACATTTTACAAAGAGCAGATAAAATGACCCAAATGGGGAAAATGGAGGAGGAATGTTGGTAAAAACTGCCAGACTGAAGGAGATTATTTAAATAAGGACGACATCTTTGAGATTTATCCCTCTGTAACGCTCGACTTGGTTACTGATGGCATGTTTGTGTCCAAACCAAATCTTGCAGGAGACACGTGGACCACTTGACAAATAAAAAGGGATCCTTTTTAGATGTACTGACTTGTTTGTTAAAAAGCAAACAAACATTATAATATAATAATAGGCATGGATGAGACTCAAATCTATATACATGTCCTATTAATATCCAACATCCCCTGATCTAAAGTATTTAATTTACTATTTTCATTCTATTCCTTTTTCCATTCAAGTATTTACAGGCCTATTTTTGGAACCTGCATTTTATAATAAAGATGTTTGGAAAGAGCTCATTACATAAGAGCATTTTCTGACAGACCATCTTGTGCATGACACTGGGAGAAAAGTAGTTTAAAAAGTATCCAGATTTAAAAAAAAAAAAGAAAAAAAAAAAAGGTAAATGATTGCTTCATGTGTCAATGTTCAAATGAAGGCAGTTTACTTTTTAGGCGAAAAAAAAAGAAGAAGTTTGACATGTATTAAAACTGCACAAGTAATTATAAAAGAGGAAATGAGATGGTTTTAAAAAAAAAATTATTTCATCACATGTGGCAGGTGTTCCAGCAAGAACAATACATCAGCGCAGTAATAGGTTCATAAATCAGCACCACTTCCTAATACGCTGATGAAATATTGCACCTGAATAACTGGTTTAACATGGGGCACATGAGGGTTAATCTCTAAACAGATGTCTGCGTATAAATAAATGGCTGTCGCGCTTGAGTGTGCTTTAGCCGGATGCAGATAGTCGTGTGGCAAACCCGGAGGTAGATGATGTAGTCTTAAACCCACTTAGCTTTTTATTAGATTGTCTAAAATGTATGTATATTAAATAGATATGACCCAGAACAGGATGTTTTTGGAACAGACATCCATTATTTGGGGAATATTTGTCATCTTGAAAACTCTAACATACTGACTGTTGCTCCTCAAGGTCAGAATATGATACCCCAAAGGACTTGAGGTGCTAAATCTAGTTTTGGAGATGAGAGGCCAGTGCAGTGAGGTTCATCAGCTCTGGCATGTTTGACAAAGAGGCAATTTAGTCACCATTTTGGCTTTTACATCATATACCACACCTGAGTTAGTCAGCTCTGAATTTATGTTGTCTCTTCCAAAAGTTCCCCAGCATCATCATGCTTTTTGGCTTCCAGTCTGTTTTAGAATTGATTTGAAACTTTTTGTGTTCACTTTTAAAGCTCTTAACGGTCTTGCTCCACCTTATTTAAGTGATTTAGTAGCTTTCTGTGAGTATGAGAGGACCTCAAGACCAACTAATACATCTTTACTGGTTGTCCCCTAGTCTAAATGCAAACATTGGGGTGACTGGGCCTTTTTGGTCAAATCACTGGGGACCTGTCATGCTGTATCACGAGTTATGGGAAACCCACAGTGTTCTTAATACCCATCTGAAGACCTCACCAAGACCCTGCAAGGACCATCAATGTTTTTTACATTGTAGCATGGTCTTCATTCAGTGTGAAGGGGGCCACTGATTGAACCTACCGGTTAACACAGACAAAATGTCCCCATTCATTCATGCACCTCTTTAAAATAAATAAAAGAAATGAAGTTTTCAGGTGTTCCAAAAAATTTTTCTCCTTCAGTCAGACTCTTTAACAAACTCGACTTGACTTTACTTCAGTATCCCACTGAGAGTCCCATTTCATCTCCCTTCACTTGCAATTAAAGAGGTTTCCACAGCTGTAGAAAAGGCGACAAGAAAGTCCCTAAATAACCTTAATTTCACCTTTGTGAGTTTAACAAACGTTCCGATGAGCACATGTACTTAAACACTTCTCCCTGCTGTATCATGCGTAACATCCCTCACAACCCCCTGGAGACGGAGTCAGAATCCTTTGTAGTGCTCATTAGAAGAGTGTCAAGTCCAGCATGTTTCGCTCTAATCTAATCAGCTCTCCATCTCGCTCTTTCCACCCCCCATCTCATCCCTTGGCAGCAGCCCCCCCCCCTCCTTTCTGCTCTTTATCCTCTTCATTTGTCAGCTTTGAAAGTGAGTGAGAGCAAGACATAAGAAAGTAAAAGTCAGATGGAGAGACAGAAGATGGATGAGGAGGGAAAGCGAGGCTGGACTGAAGGGAGTCCTTGAGATGAGAAAAGCGTCTCTTGGGGGTTGGTTTGGGTTGAAGGCGAAATGGAGCTCAGATCGAAGAAAATTCTATCAGTAAAGCTCTCTTAAAGCTGTGATTGTGTGGAAGATACGCTAGCCATGTTGTTTTATACCATTCGGGTAAAAGAAAATGGCTGGCTGGATGACAGATTGTTCAGTTTGGTTGAGCGGTGCGTCGTTTCTTCTTTCTCACAGTGATGTGATGCAAATGAATGCCTTCAAGGCTCATCAGGGCTCTCTGCTCCAACTTTTTTGCATGAGTGGCTCTGATCCCCACTTCACTAACAAGTCTTTGATAAGGAAGTTCATTTATTAAATGAACACATCACTACATAGCCTTTAATTTTCCTTCCTTTAAAGCTAGGTATAAAGCTCAAACCCGATACAAGATGACCTACAATTACACGACCAAACAGAACCTTTGATGCCTCCATATGAGATTTAAGGAAGCTTCAAAGAGATTAATCAGAGGCTGGCATAAATTAGTGTCCGTGAATGTGGTCAGACTTGCAAATAAAGATTGTCTGAGTAAGGTATGAGCCATGTGACTGCAGCTGAGTACTAAAGAGAACAGACAGAGAAGGGGGGAAGAAGACAGGCAGGAAAACAGAATGTGAGACCAATGAAAAGGAGCGATAGAGAGTGAAATATCTGGGAGCAGAAATACAGTTGCCAATTTCCTGTCGCCGACAGGCAGCCGTGTTGACAATGCCAGTTGACAGCCAGCTCCCCCCTGGCCGCCACCCATTCATTTTGTATTGTAAATAAACACTTTAAGGGGAAATGTCAGCCGAGAAACGAAGGGAGCTGCTCCGGCTATAATATCTCTTCCCGCCTCTCCGTCAACGCAGCAGTCCAGTTACCGGGCTTGTGACGGACGGGGCGAGTAATGAGGATGGCACACACAACCTGCTCCGCCGGGGCTGACAGTAACGAGGGCTGACGCCGCACCGTTTAAAAGGTCCTCGAGGCCTTTGGGTTTTAAACTCCGTGCCGACACGAGTGACGCGCGGCAAGGGAAATGCATCTCTTTACAACCGCGAAAGATAACCGATTAGTGGGAGATGGAGAGAAAGTGTGGTGGGAAAACGGATGACAGACGCATTGTGGTTTAAATGGTGCAGTGATAAAGATGATAAGGATACTTGAACGCCTGCGGCAACTCTCTCCTATGATAGGGGGAGACGGCTCAAAAGAGTGTTCATGACTGTTGCTGTGCAGCTCCGATGGTTGGTCATTATGACCCAGAAAAGAAACAGGAAAGCGAGCTGCTCAGTGACTAAGCTGAGCCAAATCTGTGTTGAATATGAATAGTTTGCCTTGAGTCACATTTTAGAAACAGTGAGCCAAGGACATTATACAGATGACATGCTGCACTACATATAAAGAAAAACACTAGTTATGATTAAGATCTTAATTAGCCTGGAGGACCAAGGCCATTGAAACTCTGATCACTCTCCATTCAAATATGCCAATGGAGTGCTGAGAAGACACGCAGAGAAGGAGGATGTCAGCCGTCTAACTTTTTTTTTTTTTCCCAGTGCCCATTCCTTCAGGCCTGTTAGGCAGGCAGAAATCTTCTGCTAGCCCCCCTAATTGTCATGCAAAAAGTAGTTTGCATAGGTTGGTGGCTTACGGCTCTTTTTTTTTTGCTGAAAATTCACACTGCAGTGGGTCCTGCTGGCCATTACTACAATGTTAAAAATACACACACATCACCACAACCGCTCATTTCTGCCCTTTCCAGATACTTTGATGAAAGCATCTGTTTGTGAAAGCACACAGCCAAAGTCCTCTACCAAAGAGTGTGATATTTATAGCTTTAAAAGAGTGTTTGTGGAGATACGACAGGTTTTATAAGTTCTTTGTTGATATTTTCCGAGCTACGCAACATTAATCATTGTATCTGTGTCACTACTGAAGGAGAGGAGCAAACAAACAGAATGGAGTACAACTGAACCCAGCATTAGCCAAACAGCTAAATGAAAATTTTGTTTACCCAACCGAACATTCCTGGAAGCAAGCAGACATTTTAGAACGCAGCTCTTTTTCGAACATCTATTTGTATGACTAAAAATGAGCATCTGGTGTACTGCGTACTCCAGACGCCACTTTGACAAACAACTGTGGTTTCCAAGGTATCTGACACATCTAACAAATCGTAACACTGATAAAAAAGAAGCCAGAATACACTGGCAGATACTGCTTCCAAATTAAAAATACCTCAGGTGTTACTCCAGATAGATAAATGTTGTTTACATGGTACAAACAAGACAAGATTTTTGCCTCCCAGCAACTGTAGATGGACCAGCAATCTCTGATTAAGATTTTCAGATTTGGACAGGAATCTAAAGTCTGTGGAGTCTGAGGAATAGCTAAAACATTCATCAGCATCAGCCTGAGAACAGCTAAAGGTCCTTTACTTTTCATAGATAAATAGCAGCCGAAGACTTGTGGGAAAATGCTGCAAAAAGGCTAATGGAATGCCGGAGGCTAATGTTTCAACCAACTTCGGTGAGACATATTCTGGGGCTTCATCGTCCCGACACTTCTCAGTGCATTAATTAGATTGGGACCATCTCACTGAGCAGCTGAGAATACAATAATCAATATACACCAGACATATTCTGTTCACTTTCATCACGGATGAATGTCAGAGAACATGTGATGTTTTACTAAAACATATTCAGCCAAGGCTGCAAACAGAAGATTAAGGACCAAGCATTCCTTGAAGGAGTGCATATTGCTCGCCACCTCTTATGCCAGGCTTTCAAACTGAGATCATCTTATGCTGGGAAGGGGTTGAGTTATAGCAGTTTTGGAGAAACGAATGGCATTATGAGCGATCTTGTGCAATATTGTGAGATCTTGTATGATCCGTTAACACAAAGTGTGTGATGAGGATGACTCTCAGCTACTACCACAGCAAATTTAGCTCAACAGCTGCAAAACTGACTGATGTTGGCTAATGTTGATTAGCTGTTGTGGCCATCTTAAATTGAGGCAAAAGTTAATCAGTTGTGGTTGTATATCCAATGAATACTTGTTTCATTAAAATCTGTCCAGTGCTTCATGATTTTTTTCCCCCCAACAAACAGACAAGGTTAACACAGGTGGTTAATGCCAAAGGTTTGAGCAAACATATTGCACAACGTGTAGAGCTGTAAGCAGGTGTTGGAGATGATGCTTAGCTACTACCACACCAAGTTTTAGCCCAGAATCTGAATAATTGGCTTATTGTCAGGATTTGAGCGGTATTGCTATTTTTCATGTTTAAGTTTGGGTTTATTGTTTCTTGAATTTTGTCAATTAGTTGTCTTTGTGCTTAGTCTTGTCTTCGTTCAGTTCTTGTTCCTTGTCTTTGCATCCCTGTCATTATTCCCTTCTCCTCAGTTTATCTCTTGTTTTCCTGCCACGCCCATCTTCACCTGATCCAAGTTGTTATCACTCGCCTGTGCCCACTTTACCTAATTACCCTCTGCTTTAACACCTGGTCATCTCCTCCATTTACTCACTGGTCCGTTGTTGCTTATACCTGCTGTCTGGTTCCTCCCATGTCTTGTTGTTTATGCTACGCTTTAGATTTTTGTTATTGCTTGGTTTTGCTGCCCCATCAGCTTTTTGCTTTTGTTCTTTTATTTTAAAATAAATTTTCTTTGGAACCAAGATGAGTCTGCACATTGGGTTCGCTGCAATCTCCACCCAACCTGACAGTTATAGCCCTTTTTGTGCTGGCTAAGGTCGATTAGCTGTGGCAGCCATGTTGAAATAGGTTGACTCCAAAAGTTAATTAGTTGTAGATGTCCATTCAATGATTACTTTTGATCATGAGGGAAAGGTATGGGTTAAATTAATTACCATTGATATTTAGAGTGTGCAGTGACTGTTGTTTGCGCTTATGCGCCCAACAGCAGTTCAGAATACCCACCCTTTTTGGAGTCCTTGGAAGGGTTACTGGAGGGTGCCTCTCCTGGGGACTCCCTTGTTCTACTGGGGGACTTCAACGCTCACGTGGGCAATGACAGTG
>NC_051446.1:11731518-11775698 GCF_001649575.2 Kryptolebias marmoratus | reverse complement strand
GGATTTCCCCGGAGGAGCTGGCCCAAGTGGCTGGGGAGAGGGAAGTCTGGGTCTCCCTGCTTAGGCTGCTGCCCCCGTGACCCGACCCCGGATAAGCGGAAGATAATGGATGGATGGATGGATGATATTTAGAGTGTGTGTCAGCTGCAATATTTTTTGGATTTTTGTATTGCAAATAAATGAAATTACATCAATCTTTCACAACAGTTTCAGAGAAAAGAAATGGAAACAGAAATCTTATACATTAAAAAAAAAGAATCGATGACAATCAAATGAGTAGATCGTAAAGCTGGGTAATAAAAAAAAAAAATCTCCATTATTAGGCTAAATGCCGATTTAAGACATCTCAGGCCATTTTATGCTTCTAAAGTTGTGGTACTGAGGTTCTCAGTTACAATGCTTCAAAATTCTGTCAATTAATTCGGCATCAATGAGAGCGCAATCAAGAGTCTGCAGCTTACATTATAGTGTGATATTATATGACAATCTCATACTTCCTGTCAGGCCTTGATATTTATGCTAAATAGCGTTCCATTACATGCATACAAATGCTTCACTGTTTGGCACACCATCAAGTACCACAAACATGTCAAAGTAATTATGTGCCTCCTTCCTCACCTGATTTAAGACCTACTGCAAACTTTTGCGTCCTTCTCAAATAGATTTAGAATGAGTGATGACAAGGAACTCTTTAGGAACAAACAGACCTAATATTTGTGCAAACATAAAGATCCTAACAGGCTCATCTTGATTCTCATTTCTTAAGTTTTCTCGGATTAAATTAAATTATTGAACGTGTTCCACATTTGATTTATTCCTGGGGAATATTACTTACATGACAACTGGAGGCAGTATACATTTCATGTACATTTCCATTAGATGACATTGCTCAAATAGCATTAACAGAAAGAGACATGCATTGATTTTACAAGTCGCCTCCAACCCCTTATACCTGTAGCACAAGGGTAAAAATCAATTCTGCCCAAAGCTTTCAAATGACAACCATATCTCACAACAACACTCGAAGATTAGAACAAAAGCTTTCTTAGAAGCAGTGCCTGCCTGGCATCTTGTACTGCTGGAGTCAAACAGTAACATTTAGGTTGGGCTACGCTTCAATCCTACCTGGCATGGCATGGACCAAGTCGCCGCAGAGAACCATGAACCTCGGCCGAGGTCTCAGCTGGTTAACGGCCTCCACGGCCTGTTTGGTGAGCTCGACTTCCTCGGCCCATTCGTCCCCCCCTCCTTCACTGTCCCCTTCCCTCCAGGCCTTCATCAGGCCCAGCTGAGGGTCTGCTGCTTGGATGAAGTAAAAAGGTCCAGTCCACTGACGCTCCTCATCTGGAAAAGGAATAATTTACTGCAGTTATAAATAGATTCGAACATAATTATGCTCATATAATGAAAAGTAGCAGTCCTTAAAGGAATGCACATCACCCGCCTTCTTGCTTGCCAAGGTTTTAAACAAAGGTGTTGCATGAGCTCTTGTTATATATGTATGTGCTGGGGATGACTCTCAGCTACTACCACACCAAATTTCAGCTCGTCTGCAAGAATGACTGAGTTATACAGTAGTCACTTTTGTATTTGCCTGTGGTGGCCATCTTGAATAAAGTTGTGCATTATTACTAAAATTAAAAACATGTATGATGTCAAAAAAATCATTGCATCTTTTCCCAACAGAGCACTTTGCTCTTAGACTGCAGGTTTACTTGTGGTTCCTAGAGTTTCTAGACATAGAATAAGAGGCAAAGCTTTCAGTTATCAGGCTCATTTTTAAACCTTTTTGATAAATCCCATAGTTAGCTCAGAAAACTTAAAGTTAATCCTGCTTCTCAGTTCTGCTTCCACAGACTCTGGCTGCCAGAGGACATGCAGGCACATTTCCCCAGTCTGTCTTTGACTCCGTTTACAAATTTATAATTATTGCTGCAATTTGTTCCAAGTTTTTAATTCCCAAAGAAACTACACCTGACCTAACACTTCTGTACTTGTTTGTGTGTCTTTCCTGTTTTCCAGCCTGCGGCTGTTGAGGCAGACGGCTGCCCATCCTAAACCTGGTTCTGTTGGAGGACTCTTCCCGGTGAAAGGGAGTCATTCCCCTCTACAGTCGCCCTCAGGATGGGGGATTGGGTCAAAGTGAAGATCTATTGGTTTCCTTAGATGACTTTTTACCATTTTGAATTTTGTAATACACCGAAGTTTGACTGTTTTAAAACTTGGTATTTCCCGATCAAGATTTAGTCCCTGATAACGATCTGAGTCAGTTAAAAACAAGAATCAGCCAATACAAACTCTCAATCCCATACTTGCAATATTTTGCCTTTTAAAATAAATGAATGAAAAAACTGCACAGGCTCATGATTATTATAGATTATGACCGAAGTTCGGTGAACCATTGCTTTTGCATTTTAAAATACTTCCACACTGAAGACATGTTGCCACATTACATCACATTGGCTGCTGTATTATAACTGCCATATGGCAGCCATACTGCGGCACAGCTGACGTAAAACCATGGACAGCGGGTCAAGAGATCGGGAGCAGTGCATGGCAACTACTCCAATACGATCAATGAAAAACTCCTTAATTGGTATTGGATCGGGACATCCCTACTTGTACCTGATTTTAACACAGTTAGATTTAAATGTAGACTTGTTTCGAACCAAACTGGATTACATACAATTTGATTTGGACTTGTTTTTTTTCTGTATAGTGCCCTGAGATGACTCTTGTTGTGAACTGGCACTAGATCGATACGCTGAATTAAAAAGAACATCACTGCATTAGCACTGAAGCTAAACAAGGGATGCTGGTTTGGCTCTGTGATTCATTCCTTGAGTCTGTTTAATTGTTTGAAAGTTCTGTGATCGGGAGTTAGAACTGGGGGACACGAGAACAAAAAAGGCAGAGGTGAAGCCTGTGCTCCCTTTACGGGGAAACAACGCTAAATAGTTAAAGAACTACATGTTTATATATTCCCAACAATATACAATACGAGGGCCCCACGATCTGATCACTTTCAAATATTCATTCACAAGACAAACAGCGCCTGCTTTTCTACGTTAGGAAATAAATCAGACACTCACTGAAGCTCGGCTGCTGGTAATGACAAAGTATTACTCAGAGGACAGAAGTGAAAACCAGCAAAATGATATGGAAATGAAGTCTTGTTGACTGAAATGGACAGATGTTAAAAGCAGGTGTAAACAGCAGCTTTCGGCTCCACTCGTTAAGGAGCGCCGTCGTTATGCGCTGCCGTTGCCGTGGAGAGCTCGCATTCAGCACAAATTCCCCTCACTCTCGCTCTGCAGGGCCCAGTGGCTGTTCAGCATCCTCTGTGCTTAATATGCTCGCCGTGTTTCACTCTCCCAAATGAGTTTATGATAATTCAGTTCTCCAAAGAAACTCGAGCAAAGATAGGGGGAAAAGAGAAAGAGACAGACAGAGACCATCTTGCTCCCGGAAACAATGATCCCCCTCTGTGGAACTGGCATTTATGAAATCACGAGTGGAGACGCATTCTTCTTTTATGATTAGCATCCTCACCTCTTCAACCCGGTCGCTTTAAAGAGCCCTCAGTCCAAACCAACCTCGTCTTGATCTTAACCTGATGACTACACACAGGGGACCGTGGTGAATGTTGCCGCCAACAGTGAGGGCTGCTGATAAAGTTCTCCCAGCAGCCAAGATCAGTGTAGTACAAAGCTTAACAATGATGTGCATCTTATTTTGTTGATGCAGTCCAGTGACGCATCTCATTGTACTTCATGAGAGGATTCGAGTTAGGCCAGGCGGCTGATTTTAAAACCACAATAATGACGATAACTGAGCCTGACCTAATGTTTGGTGTGGTTGTAGCTGAGACTGTTCGACCAAAACAGCTAAACCTTCAACTCTTCTCAGCATAAGATGATCTTAGTTTAAACCTCATAAATGAAAGGCGGTGGGCGATATGCATAACTACAAGGAATACAAAGGCTCTAAATCGAATATGACATACGCAAGAATATATTTAGGAAAGCCCTGCTAAGACATGCATACACTTTGACACAAAGGTGTACAATATTTGCAATACAGTTTATCAATATCCATGACAACAAGCAACCTATTACAAAAAATACGGTGCTCATTTTTGGTGTCAAACTATTTTAAGATAGGAGATATGAGGAAGCAGTACTATCTGGCTACACTCAGGCAAAAAAAAAAGTGACTTAAAAAAGAAATTGCACCCCCTTTTCCAGGTGTTGATGCAGTCTTAACATAACTCTCTTTCATCTGAGTTTTTAAACTGGGTGGTTTCCAGCAGGGGGTGCTAATGGGCTAAAAAGACAGGATTATTAATATGAAAAACATTAGTGAGCAACTTGAGTGAAAGCTGTAACACACAACCACTCCCTTTGTTGGTTAACTTCGAAACCTAACACACAAACAGCGACGTCTGTTAAATTAAGGGGACATTTAACAGACATGAAGGCAAACTTTAGACTCCGCGTGTGTCTCCTGGTCTGAATTACTCCTCCACTCTAAGTAATCTAAATTGCAGTGCAAGGAACTCGTTAATAACGCAATAAAAACAGCAGCGACATTCAGTTTAAACTCGAATCGAGTCTTGATTGGTCGCTGAAACATACAGCCACGCTAGCTGCTCGTAATTTATTCCTTCCCCCCCCCCCATTAAGCTCCTTGCCCCTTCCACCCCGTGACTGAATTAACCAGAACGAGTTACGAGTAAATGTTGTCAAAAAAAAAAACATGTCAGCGCAGGCACGAAGTTGTGCAACTGCCAAGTTAGCGCGTTGGGTAACAAGTTAGCCGGTGAGCTAAAATAAGTAAGCTAACAAAGAGTCCGATACCTTCGGTAAGTCCGCTGAAAGTCCGACTTTTTGCCCTGAGGAATATATCCTCCTCGCCCTCGGCCATGTCTCGCACTGGTTCGGCAGCTGTCTGAGGGAAAAGCTCACCCCGCTCGGACTGAGAGCGGCTCTGGGGTCGCTTCCTCCAGCTGTCCCGGATGTTTAGCTGTCCCCCCCCTGGCGCCGCTCGGTGATCGATTAGTCGGCCTGTTTAGTGAGTCTGCGGGACGGTCGCTGTCAACTCTTTCCATTGAGTTACTTTGCCCCTGCAGCAACACACAGACTTCTCTAATGAGACACACAGAGAGGAATGTAGCCTCTATAAAAGCTGCACCGCCAGAATACCCCCCTTTTTTATTTAATAGACTGCTTATGAAACCAAAACATGCTCATGCTAATTACAAATTAAAACCAGGTGTGACAGAGGAAGGCATGGCAGGCTAGGCTGGTTTGGCTTCATCGTAGTTTATTTTTTTAATTTAAATTTTTCTGTCTCATATTGCTCCTTTTTCCATCCCATTGTTCTTTTGGGGGATCAAAGTAGCTATATTCATGTCTAATTCTTTTATTTTCTTTGTCAATTTTGCATCAATTCTGTGTGGCATAGGCTATGATAGTTTTGTTTTATTGAATCTCTATATTATTTTTATTATGCTTTTTATAGTTGTGATCATTTCCTTCATTTATATGATTTGCATCTCATGTTGTTCATTTAGTTATTGCCTGCCAGTTATGAAAGGTGGGCGATCATGTTACCTTTGTCTGTGTGTGTTCATTTGTCTGCAGGGTGTTAGCAAAATATCTCATGAATCGCTGGACTGATTTAAATGAAGCTCTCAGAAGGTCATAATTCAAGACAGCCACCACAGCTAACCAACCTTGGCAAACATGAAAAATGTCTATAACTAAGTCATTTTTACAGATATTGAACTACAGTTTGGGGTGGTAGTAGCTGAGAGTCTCCCCCACCACATATTCTAAGTGTGAACATATCATGCAATATCTCTGTTTAAAACTTCAGCGTGCAAGGCGATGGATGATATGTGTTCCTTCAAGGAGTGTACCTTTCATTACTAATGTTTAGTAGCTGTCATGATTCCTAGTTTTTTGTGCTTTAAGTTGACATTTGGTTTTGGGTTTTCCTATTTCACCTCTTCTGTTGACCTCCTCTTTTATTTTGTAACATCTGTTCCCTTGCCTGCCTTGCCTTTCTCTGCCCCTAGTTTGTAATCAGCACACCTGTTCTGTACGCCTTATCGCTTCCTCATGTTGTCTTAGTTCCACTGTTGTTCCTTGGTATCCTTTATGCCTTTATCTTTAAGTATTATTTTGTGTATCCGGCTTTTATGTTGCTCTTTGTTTGATTCAGCATGAAGGAGTCGCTTCAGTTACGCTGCATTTGAGACCTCAACACCACCTGACCTGGTTACACGGCAGTAGCATACAATTAAGATGTTACTGGGGGAATTCTAGAGGCTCCTTCACTGTTTAGGTCCAAGTTTTAAGTATTAATCACAAGCTGTAATTACAGTAGCGAGATATTCGGCAGAAATCAACACGTTCTGTTCCTAAGATCGAAGCTTTGAAACAAAGTGTCTGTATATCCTCATCTTTTGGGTTTTATCATCCCCCCACAGCTGCCTGTTCACATTAGAAAGGACCTTGGTCAGAGCCTGGAACCTTTCAGGACCATGGAGAGGGACCGTTGTTCTCTCAAGGACTAAGGAGGTGAACAGGAACTAAAGTTATCTGGTTTCTTTGATACTTCTGATGTTAGACAGATGTTGACATTCAATATTGATGCTTCTTGACAATGTCAGTACCTCAAAGCACTTTTTAAAATTACAAAATCACAAACCAAGTATGAATCAAGTAAAATTTAGTTTGTTTCACATATGCTTTCAATTGTTTTTGTTTTTTTACTTCTTTGCAATCAGTCTCCATGGCAGCTCACAGTTATTGTTGATGTTTTCATGTTTCACTTAAGCTGCACATGTTCAGGTTCTGTGTAAATTAGTGCATTTTTCTGTCTGACATTGTAGATAAACTGTTAAATGTTCTATGTAACGCAGTGGTGCCCAATCCTGGTGCTGAAAGGCCACTATCCTGCATGTTTCTATTGTTTCTATTGTGTTGAAGCAGGTAAACATCTAACACGTGCAAGATAGTGACTCTGGAGGACAGAGATTGGACACCACGGCTACAAGGTTTTAAGCAATTATTTGTTTTTAGGGTGGATGTTTTACAGTATAGATCTCAGTATCAAGAGCACAATTGCCTAAACATTGAAACAACTATTCACTTAGAAAACATCAAAATGTGCAGCACAGTCATAAATACTGTGTTACTGTGTGAACTGAATTTATCCTGTACTTTACACTGTATAACAACAAAAAGGTGAAATGGGGAAAAAAAGCCTGCAAAACATGTGCACATACAAAATTAGATTTTGTCCAAACGATCTCCTCTCTGGAGTTCTGTAACTCAGACATACTTCACAGTAGAAACATTGTTTAATCTTTAAACTATCCACAGAAAGTTTGACTTTTTATTACTGAACTGGCTTTTTGATAGCTTTCATGTATTTTACCACAATCACAGTTAAAATGTTATCATTTATGAAGGTTTTACCACGAAATGCTCAACTTAAAGTGTGACAATTGCAAACACTTGTTTTAATATCCACAAACCTTACACTTCTCATACAGATTACACATCAAAACTTCGGTATTTTTGTCTTCTTACAGCCAGTGTCTGTCACTGTTGTAGTACTTGGAAGCTTTCTCTCAAATTCCTCCAGAGCTCAGAGTGCACACATGCATACCTGTCATTGACTTCCATTGTATCTGAGCTCAAAATGTTCTCTTCAAAACTGGAGGTGAAGGGTATTTTTAACTTGTCATATCTCCTACATAAAACACTGAAGTCACAAAAAAACTGACAACTGTGACCCGCAACACTCTTGGCAATGTTTTCAATATGACTTATAGCTTTTGCACAGGCAGTGTTAGGTTTACTTTCTAGTTTGCATTTTTGTCAGGGAGTGACAGACTAAAGCTCAGTGGTTGCCATGGTAACCCCTATGAGCCACTGGCAGCATTTATTTTGACCTTGGCTCTCTTTAGACTCTATCTACAGTCAAAATATCAAACCATTGCATTTGTTTAATTAGAATATTACAAAAATAAGTCCCAAATCACTACTAGGATTTATAGGAGAAATTTGATGAATGAGTTTGTTGCACATTTGTTAAATTTTATCCTAATATGCATTGTTTAGCTACAAAACACTTGAATGAGGGCTCAGCCTTAAAGGCAGATATAAAGCAACAACATCAGGTTTTTAACAGATACCACAATGAAACCTTCACATTGCATCATTTAATTTTTATTCAGATTAGACATTAAGTTTGATATGTTTCCACAAAGAAGAGTAAAATAGATATGGCATAGGGATATTTAATTTCTCCTAAAATCTGAAAATATTATCAAAAGTCAAAACAAAAAAATGCCCTTTTTATTGGATTAAATGTTCTCATGAATGAAATATGTGCAAATGTCAAATAAACCTCCGAATATTATTATTGACTATATACAAAATATTAAGCTGAAAAAAAAGGTTTTTATTTAAAATGAGGTTTTTTTAATTTAATTTTTTTTTTTCCGTCTGGAACACTCACTGAGGCTTAGAAAAAAATGTACTTTAAATACATGGATGGTCAAAATCCCTAAATTTGATTACTTTCTCTGACAGTTATTCACTTTAAAGGTACTCAAGGAAAACCATGAAATCAAACATAAAGATTTCCGTGAACCTGGTCAAACAGTTCTGTTCAAAAGAGTTTACCCCAGTAGCTTTCCAGATATCTTGATATGCAATTCTGAAATGGGCGTTCACTCATTGTAAACAAAGAATCAGAATCCATTGAAAATCATGTGGAAGCTTAAATGAAATGATGGACCTGCATCATGCTGGCTTCAGTCTATAAATCACTTTGACAGAATCAGACAA
This sequence comes from Kryptolebias marmoratus, assembly GCF_001649575.2. Lineage (NCBI taxonomy): Eukaryota > Metazoa > Chordata > Actinopteri > Cyprinodontiformes > Rivulidae > Kryptolebias > Kryptolebias marmoratus. The sequence continues at coordinate 11,766,828 of NC_051446.1, read as the reverse complement.
GAGTAGAATCTTAGAGAAGATGTTTAGGTGGAAATGTAAGAGTTTATCTGCAGCTCAGTGCAAAAGGAAATGGAAAGATCGAGTAAGACGGCTGTCGAGAATAAATATCAGGGATCAAACAGGGTGGTGGAATGGAGACTGGCATTCAAATACACATAGGTTTTTCCAAAGTTCTTTCAGACGGGCAACATGAGCGTTTCAACCTAATCTATCTTTATATCTGCATACTTTACTCAAGAAATCTGAGCATAAATAGGTACCAACGCATCAGACTTCTCAATTTAAAACAACTCTTCCATGGACCTCTCCATTGTTGAACTGTTCCCTGTCACTTCAGCTGTTTCTTTAGGCAAACAAACATGTGTGGTAGGTGACAATTGCTGACTAAGTTTGCTTACAACTTTTTTATTTAAGTAACGTTAACCACTGATGAATTGAAAAAAGTAGAAGGATTTTCTTTCTTACATTTCAGATAGTTTTTTGACAGATTCCAAGGAGTACCTATAAATTCTGAGAAGCAGTTTTAACATGAGAGAGACTTCGTTTTCCTAAATATGTTAATAATATGGAGTAATTTGAATGAACAAATGTGATAAAACCAGCACATAGATCTTTATATGTCAGTACTCTTTTTTTTTCCTGTTCGCACAACAAACTTGGACAAGAAGAAAAAGATCTCAAGCTAAAAAAAAAGTCATTGTCATTACTCCCTATTTAAAAAAAAAGTTGTTCTGGGAATCTCTACCAGCCATTAAGCTTCTGGTGCTTTCAGGATTTTAAAAATATTGCGCAAAAAAAAATTGCTCAACATTTGGCGCCTTCACGTATTTCCTGGCATCACAGGATTTTGATTTGCGTGTTCTGGGGCCTTTATCATAATATTTCATAATAAAGGCCCCCCTCTCCATCTCTTCCCTTCTCTCTCTCTCTCTCTCTCTCTCTCTCTCTCTCTCTCTTTATCCTCAGCACTCTCCCTCCCTCCCTCCCCCTGTTTTTTCCTCTTCCTCCTCCTCCTCTCCTTTTTGCGCACCAGGCTCTCCCACCCTCGGCTCTTCTATTCGCTCTCTGCGCTCCCAGCCTCTGTGTGGCTCGTGTCTCTGCCTCCTCCTGTGCGTAAGAGCGCACAGAAGGATATGTAAAGTGATGCTCTCCTGAACAACGCGCAGTCTGCGCCGCCCTGGAAAGGACGCGTAAATATGCGCCACGACGGAGTCCCTCAGGTTAAATCAAGTTCGACCCGCGGAGATACTTCTGTTCTTTTCCCTCCTTTGTGAAATCTGTCGTTTCGCCTTCCTGGACGATGACGCTTTGCTGAAGATGCTCGTCGGCGTGGATGACGGCGCGTTGCTCTCCGGGTGGATGTTTCCGGACCCTTCCACCTCCTTCCCAAGTGCGTCTGTTTCCGCGTGAAGTTGAACGGAGGACGAAGCGCAGCGATGAGAGGGAAATACTTTCTCCTCGCCTTCTTGCTGCTCAAACTTATGGCTCTGGTGTGCAAGGCGGACGGGGAGCCCGGACTGCTGGGGGGCTTCGTTATGATCGCCACCTCCAACGGCTCCCGGGAGGAGGAGAGCGTGTCCGAGGAGACGCCGCACACCGAGGACAAATGCCGGGGCTACTACGACGTGATGGGCCAGTGGGACCCGCCGTTCATCTGCAAGACGGGCAACTACCTGTACTGCTGCGGCACCTGTGGCTTCCGCTTCTGCTGCTCCTTCAAGCAGTCGCGGCTGGACCAGAGCGTGTGCAAGAACTACGACACCCCGGTGTGGATGAAGACCGGGCAGACGCCGTACAAAAAGATGAACAAGATGCACGACAGCACCAGGGACAAGACGAACTTGATCGTCTACATCATCTGTGGAGTTGTGGCCATCATGGCTCTGGTGGGGATTTTCACCAAACTGGGCTTGGAGAAGGCGCACCGACCCCAGAGAGAGAACATGTACAGGTGCGTCTCTGCACGCTGGTGTTTACATTCAGTCACGCGCACGCGCACGGACACACACACGCGCTCAGACCTGCAACAGTACGCACAAGCAGGGAATCGGAGCGCGCAGCATATGCTCCTTCGCGTCATTAAAAACACACCCAGGCGCGCTTTAAATGCGTTCAACGCATCTCTCTCTCTCTCTCTCTTACACACACGCACACACACACACACACATACACACGGACCGTGGTTTCTAGGCAACCAAACTTCTGACATCTCCTGACTCTTGTTTGGTAGTTGTGGGGCGGCAGCAGCACGTCAGCTCTCCACTGGCGGAAGTGCGCCCCGGTGTGTGTTTTGTTACTACAACCTGGAGACTGGCGCTTTCCTTCAAAGTGTGCGGCAAAAAAAAGCACAAAACAAAGCAAATCCCTTATTTCTCAGTTCAGTTTGCTGCACCACGCAGCTTCATAGAGAACATGCAAGCTTGATGAATAAACTGGATACATTTCTGAAGCTGCTGCCCAAAATTCCAACATCACCTGTCTTCTGTAAAGCCCAGTAGTAATTTGGGATTTGCTTTTCTAATAATCTAAGATGACAAAATCCTGACGTTTTGAGGTATAAAGTAGGGCAGCACAAAATAGATCACACTCATCATTATGACAAAGGGTTGATTCTAATTCATATTGCAATATTAAACTATAGTATCGCGCATAGGAATATCTTGCAGCCACGTGTAAAACTGGATAAGTGTAAGGGGCACCAGGATCAAAACAAATGTTAAAGCTGCTGCCAGTGACTCATTAGGGTCACCATGGTAACCACACACCTGTGTCTGTCACTTCCTGACAGGCAGACAGAAAGGCAGACCAGAAAGTAAGCCTCAGACAGAACGTCACTGTGCAAAACCTACAAGGCGCGTCGAAATGTTTCTTGAACTACGAGCCTGGTTGTCACACGCTCCAATTTTTTATGCGTCTACAGTGTTTTATGTAGAAGATACGACAAGTTAAAAAGACCCTTCACTGGCTGTTTCGAAGAGAAAGTTCTGAGCTCAGATGCAATGGGAGTCAATGAGAGTTTGGATGGGCGGTCTCTGCACTTTGTGGGGATTAAAGATTAAGCCACACGCCCTATAGAGGTGAGAGGCACACCGGGTGAAAGGAAACACCAATGCCTACGCTGCGATGTATAAACGGTCTCAGATGTGTGAAGTTTGTGGGAGTAAGGAGAGTTTGTTTAGCAAAAAGTTTGGAAGCGTGATATCGTCACCTAAGCTGAACATTCTGTTGTGAAATCTTCAAAAATCCTAAAACTGAAACGGCGACTGTGCAAAAACAGTAAGAGCTATCAAAATGCCAGTTCAGACATGTAAAGTCTGACTCTCTGTGACCCATTTACACTTTGAATGATGTTATACTGCGAAATCCATGTGAGCTACAGAGCTCAGGGCAGAGTTTTCTCACTCATTTTGGCCATGTGGTGTATTTTTAATCATATATGTTTTTTTTCTTAGGTTTTTAGCAAATTTCATCAATGCCGTACAATGTATTGCTACTAAAAGTCATAACACATTTTTCTTATTTGACCGTTTTTATGTATTTATAGTTTTTTGTTGTTGTTTTTAAGGCTGTAAAATGAAGTATTGTGACAGAAATGGAAGAAATAACAGTCAAATCGTAATAAAATAAACTGCTGCGCGCCTCTCTTCCTTGTCTGGCAGGGCCGTCGCCAGCGTGCTGCAGGGCGGGTGTCCAGGTGAGCAGTACCGGGGCGAGGAGGCCCTCGGGATGCATTCGCAGCACTATGTTTCCAGGACCGCGAACCTCCGTGAGTTTTTAAAATTTTTTTTAATTTTTCCCGGGAGATGTGAACAGCTCATCATCATCTTGCTGTGTGCAACTCTGAGCAGCATATTGAAGTGTGGGAGGGGTGTGTGCGCGCGAGTGTGTGTCAGCAAAAAGTTGTTAATTGAGTGCGTTCGGGTCGGCGGTCGCCGTGAACTCATCTGGAATGACGCAAGGATGAGAAAATTAAGGGACTGAATCAATCATTCCAGCTGGATTTAAAAAAAAATTCTTTTATGTTATTTATTTGTTTTTTTTTTTTCATTTAAGAGTATCATGCAGCGAGAACGCGCACATCTCCGATAAACTGTTCCCGCTTTAAATGACATCACTTGGTTTTGTTTTGTCTCACAGTGGGCAGATACCCATTTATTTCACAGCACGGCGTTTCGGCTGCTTCTAAAATCCAGCCCATTATTTAAGTTTTTTTTCTTTCTTTCTTTTTCCATGATGTAATGAGAGGCAGAAAAGAGGAAAGTGGGAGTGTGCGCATGAGTCGGAGAGGAAGAGGTGGTGTGGTGTTTTATGTGTAGGGTTTTTCTTGTTGATTTATTTGAGGGAGGGGGTTATAATACAAAGCATATGAATGCGATCTATTTCTGCCGTGTCCTGTGGGCTGCTACAGTACCAAGCTTCTCTTGTGTGTGTGTGTGTTTTTGTTTTACCTCTGAAGATCAAACATGGGAATACGCACAAATATGCTCAGACCAGACTGCAGATATGTTACAAACGGGAAAAAGATAAACCAGCAAGAGCATTTAGATTCCTTTAAAGTTGCATCATCAGCCTGTATTTCCTGTGCCAAAATGAAAAACCAAATTTGAATCTTTTTCAGACAGAGACAAAGAGGAGCGCCCTTCCATTGCTTTTTGGATTTAGATTCCTGTAGCTGCACTGCATGTGGATAGCTTCTTCTTCCATTTCAAACCCTGATAAAATAAAAGGACAAGTTGACTCTGTTTTTAAGGAACATTTTATCACGGCTGGTTCATGAGAGCAGGTGGGGCGACGCTGTTCGAACAAAAGCAAAATAATTTGCCCCCAAATAGTAGTTCCTTCTAATGAATAAGGTTGTTTACTGACTTATTTACCTTGTCATGTTTTGGGGTTGTATTAGCTCGGTGGCCAGAGCCGTGGTCTTGTAATTCTGCAGGTTCGAGCCCAGGTTGCACCCCCAATCGTTCGTGCGAGTCGGCTCGCTGTGGCGACCCCCGCAGAAGGCAGCAGCCGAAAAAGAAGAAGATTAGCTTGCTGTGCTTTTCAGCTATTTTGACTCCTAAAATAGGAATTTCAAATAGTTTTTTGGGATTCATTTCCTGTTTTCTTTTAAACTTATTTGCAGTTATGGGGCAGGACGGATCAACACCCGCATAGATTTATCACATCTCCCTGTTGGGGCTGAAATAAGTCCTCCCATGAACACGTTCTGCTGGTTTTAGCTCCAGGATTGGCCACCACTAACATGAGATCTCACGAGATTTTATCTAATGCAGGAATGGCGTGGAGTGATGAACCTGCTGTGTCCAGCAGTGGAGAGTTTCTGTTCAAATAATCCATTTGTGAGGCTAAAATTAGAAGAGAACTGATCAATCAAGCAGCATGGAGAAGACGGGCTGGACACAGAAAACACAGAAAAGCTCAGGAAAGAGGGGACATAAACAACGGGACATGGTCCAACATGGTCAGCCATTAATACTTTGCTTTCAGTGTCTGTAGCTACGCTGAGACCTCCCACAGGTGGATCTTATTTAACTAACGAGAGGAACAGCATTTCCTGTGAATATACAGCCTGACGGCTGAGTGCTGAATGACTTGGATGAAATTCGCAGAGGAAGCTGAAACTGAGTTGAAGCAGACTTCTAGCCAAAAGCTAAAAGAAGCAGAACACGAGCTAAACTCTAAAAGGAGCAAAACAGAAGCTAAAAGTCAAAAGTAGGAAAACACTAGCTAAACGCTAAGAGTACCAACCTTTTTTGTTGTTGTTTGTTGCAAAACGTTGCCTTAAATATAAATCAGCAAAAGGTTAGCTAAAAGCTTAAAGTATCAAAAGGCTAGCTAGGAGCTAAAAGTAGAAACATGCTAGCTAAAAGTAACAAAAGAGTGACTAAAAGGTAAAGGTAGCAAAAAAGCTAGCTAAAATCTAATTGTAACACATAGGTAGCTTATAGTTAAAAGTAGCATAATGGTAGGTAAAACGCTAAAGTTGCATAAAAACACCAAAAATAGAGCAAGTAGCTTAAACAGTTTTAACAGAACTGAGGAGTTCTGAATGTATTTCTATGGGGAATATATTTGTAAATAAAGTTTAAAATTTTGAAAAGTATAAAAGTTACCAACACAAACAAAAAATCATAAAACACTATTCCTGATAAGATCGAACATTTTGATATAGGAATGGCTAAAATANAGCACCCATCTCCTGAAGGAGCTGAACGTTTTGATATCTGAATGACTAAAATAACAGAAAGTATGCTGAAGTAATTAAATTACAAAAAGAAGTTTGTGGTTTCTGAACCACATGGTTAATGGTTTAAAGCAAAAGGGTGAATACATGTGCACCACTTTTTCAGTTTTATATTTTTTTTAGAATTATTTACCATTTCCTCTTTTAACTTTGTCAATCTGGAGGTTTTGTTTCTGTAGAAATATTCTTTACTGTGTAATCTGATTAAAAATCCAATGAGACTTGACGCTGTCAGGCAAAAAAACTGAAAGAAGAGCCTACTAAGGAGGCGGTGAATACTTGCGCAACTTACTTCTGTGTATGCGTTTCTCTGTCTGTGCCTTTCGGTAGGAGGAAAGAGTTGGTATGTTACACAGCTGTGTAACTTAGTTTAAAGAATAAAAATACTCCCGTTTCAGGTGAGAAAGAAAGATCTCCCACCCCTGTCTAAACTGATTATTGGAGTGATGCAGCGAGGCGTGCGAGACACGACCACAATATTTTCCCTGCTAAGTGTCACAAATTGCATTTTATTTTTTTAATTAACTTATTTAAAGCCGCTGCATGTAGGGCTGACTTGTTACTTCCCAGGCTTGTATAGACCTACTTAGCCTAATTACTATATTAATGAGGCTTTTGAACGTATTTAGTCTGTGAAATTCTATCAAATATGGCTCTGGCTAACGATAAGGTGCCATTACCTCACTCAGCATGAAGCACTACACCCACAGACTCTATACAATTCACAAAGATGGCACATCTCATGGAAAATGGGGGATAAAAAAAAGTTGTGTTTTGTTCACAGTTATAATTAATTTTCAAGCATTCAGGGAGCAAAAGGAAATTAAATGACACAGTCGTCGGTGTCAGCGTCCACTCAAACTTCCTCTTTTTTTTTTCCTGTCCTTATTATGGGTGAGATGAGACATGGCCTCTCACCTGAAGCACCCTGGGGGACATGGCTGCAAAAAGAACAAAAAAAAAAAAAGGATTTTTTTTTTTTCGTTGGCAATGGTGGAACCTGCTCTCGTGAACCCTCTAATCCTCTCGCTCGTGTGTAATCATGTGGAATTTATTAACCTCCGCGATCCGAGAGGTTCCCGGCACACGACCACCTGATTGCTTTGTGTCCCCCCCCCCATCCCCTCCGATTTATCACAGCTGCCGGAGAACAAGGAGGAATTAGATATGGATTTACTGGGTGTGAACATGTTCTCTTTATTTGAAGTGATTAGCAGAAGGTAAATAGACTCTAAAGGGGGAAAGTGGGCTTTTTACTGGTAGCGCAACTATGGCTGCAAAGGATCGATGGGGCGGAAGAAGAGTGAGAAAGGAGGGAATTACAACGTAAAGATATGCTTGGGGTAAAGCTACTTATTGGAATTTCAGAAAGACCCAAAATATTGATGGTAAATGTATCCTGAACCCTCCTGAAGCCCTCAAAAGAAAGAGAGACAGAGAGAGGCAGCCCTTGTAACTTAGGGTCAATTTGACCCGAAGGCCACGGTAGAGTTAAATTAAAGATGTGTAACCTGATGCAAGCCACCAGTCAAACCGCCTTTTTCCAGGCATCACTGAATCTGGTCTGGCAGGTTTGTGTTTCTTGCGACAGAATGTTTTGACTCGTGACTTTACGATCTCCGAGGCGCCACGTGTCCTCAGCCAGGGGCCCCCTCCCCCCCACAACACCTTTCTGTGTACTTTCCGTCACATCTTCCAGTCGGCCAGGCTTTCGGACTTTCGTGTCATTCGAAATCCACGGACTTTTGTCGGGATTCTTTAAGAGGGGCTGAAAATCCAGCGTCTCTTCTCTTTCAGCATCAAAGGGCAGAAGGGACGGAGACACAAGAACTGGCGGAAACGGGGGACGGATAGAAGGAACGGCGCAAAAGCGGGGAGTCGAAGGATCTCAGTGGCAGCTTCCAGATTAATGACAGCGGTCGTTCTTGAAGCACGGAGCTTTCTATTTTAAAGCACTTTTAAAGCTTCTCTCTTCCATAGATTGACATAAAATCCTCTAAAAACATCAGGACCTGTAACCATTTCAATCAGGGCGCTTTTAACCAAAGTTTTCAGCACGCTAATATAGAAGTCTTCTTCATTTGACAAATTTTTACCCAATGCCAAAAGGCAAAGGTGGATGATAATGTGTCTGTTAACATAATATCTCATAAACCACTGGACTGTTTTTTATGAAACTCTCAGAAAGTAGTCATTCAGTGTACCTCTACAACTGATTACCTTTTAGGGTCAGTCCAATTCAAGATGGCTGTCACAGCCAACTGACCTTAGAAAACACAAAAATGTCTATAACTCAGTCAATTTTACAGATATTCAGCTAAAATGTAGTGTGGTTGTAGCTGAGAGTTATTCCCAGCACATACTCCAAGTGCAACTCATTTTGTGTAATCTCTGCCTAAAACTGAAGCATTAACCCTTGGAGTCAGCCCTGTTTGTCTGTTAGGAAAATATCACATTAGCCACAAGATGGATTTTAATAAAAACCTTCAGACAATAATCACTGGATGTACATCTACAACTGATTAACCTTTGGAGTCAGTCCAATTTAAAATGGCCACCATACCTAATCAACATTAGCCGACACAAAAATAGCTATCATTTTGTTTATTCTACAGATATCGAGCTAACCTTTGGTGTGGTAGCAGCTGAGAGTCAATTCCAACACATTCCCTGAGCGCTAATGGATCTCACGATATCACATGAGATTGTGCAAAACGTCAATGACAAGGTTTGACCAAACTGGCCTTAACGTTGTCATTTTTCAGCACAAGTTGATCTTAGTCAAAAGCTCAGGCACTATGCATTGAAGCAAAGAATTCTGGGCCTTTAATTTAAAAATCATCTGCCCATGTTGTTACTGCACACACTCTCATCCAAAAAATTTGCAATGAAAATTAATTGAAAAAAAAAAAGTTGTTTTCCCTGTGAATCACACTGAACACATCCTCCTCCAATATTGTCCTTCTATGTTCTGTAATTGTCAATTTGAGTATCGCGCTGAAAAGCTTTAGGTGGGCAGCGCAATTAGTTTTGTGAAGACTGATAAAAACACTTAGGAAAAAAAAAATCCACATTACTCTGTGTTCACATCTCGGTTTGTTATTTGCCAGCTTAATTATCTCTGCAGTTGTTATAATCTTTGCGTGAGCATCTAGAGATGGGAGGGATGAAATCTTAATAGGTTATTGCTTCGGAGATTGCACAGAAATGAGAAAAGGTGCCGCCTGCAAACTGCTCCGCCTGGTGATGGTGTGTGTCTAAGAGTGAATGGCGGCGCGTGCGTGCGCTCGGCGTGTGGATGTATCGGGTAAATGTCTTTTTACGCCCAACACAGGCCTGTCAAAGGAAGTTGTACATGCTTCGTTAAAAGTAGGTGACTGCGCGACCTTGTCTTCCTGGCTGTCATCCGAGTCTTCAGTGTGTCACATCTGATTGCGGGGTGTCAGAGCGGAGAGACGAGCTGCAGCTCGGCCCGAAGACACAAAGCAAAAAAAAAAAAAAGGCGGCTGGGAAAGAGACAATGACGGAGCTGTAGGTAGTCGTCTGTGAGGCTTCGCTCCAGTCGAGGCTCCGTTTGAAAGTGGCGTGATTCTGTCCTTGTGTTCAAACAGGGAAGACGAGCACAGCGTAGAGTCCAGCCCTGACTTTGTCTTTCAGGCTCACAGCTTGCTGCTGTGACTTTCATTACATATAGTGGAATTTCCTTCATTCATTAAGGAAAATGTTTGCCACATTCTCTGGTTAATGTGACTTTGCTCTGACCTGGCATTGCTTCTGGACCACAGGGGACCAATTCACAGTCCTTATAACCATTTGATGTAATTTGCTTTTTTTGTTTTTGTTGTCACGCTGTTCCCACTTTGTTCTTAGAACAAAGTCTTTTTTAGCTTTTTCTTGAAGTGTTTTCATAGATAGACAGACAGAGAGACAGACAGATGGATAGTTAGATAGATAGTACTCTTAAGGGGCTCTTAACGTATGTTGATTGACATAGCAAACTGGTCTGACCGGTTTTTCAGCATCCACACTGCCAAACTGCATTTGTACTGCTAACGTATTGTCTGCCATGATGCATTCCTCTTTGAACATGTGCAAACAAAATACACTGATCTGATCTTTTTTGGTATTAGCCTCTAGAACTCCTTCTAAATGAGTCCTAGATGCTCTCTTAAAACCTCTAAAACTCTTCCAAAGTTAAGCTGAAGACCAACGTCACAGCTCGTACTACAGCGTCCTCTATTATTGTTGTCATGTGCATCAGTGATGTGGGTGCATGGATCGCCGGTCGAGCGTTGTGCAATTTTAACATTCCTCTGGTGGTGCGAAAGCAAAAATATAGGCCCCTATAGCTCCTGGATAGTGGAACTAACAATCCTTATAACCCCCAGAGAGTCTGTTTTTCCCCTTATTTTGTCATGATGACTTTGTTTAGTTGCCTTACTGGCAATGTTTCTTTGCTTCCACCAGTGATTGTTAGGGTTTCGTCTCTGGCATTGTTAGTTTTGTAGGTTTGTAGCTGAACCACTGGGCTGTTGCTTCCCAGCAACAAGGTTGCAGGATCGCTTCCTGACCTGGGGCCTGTCTGGGCGGAGTTTGCTTGTGCACACATGTGTTTTCTCCAGGTACTCCGGTTTCCTCCCACAGGCCAAAACCATGCATGTGAGGTCAATTGTAACCTAACATCCCTAGGTGTGAGTGAGAGCGTGAACGGTTATTTGTCTCCATGTGCCCCTGTGATGGCCTCTCGCACAGTGACTGTTGGAGATAGGCACCGGCTCCCCACTAAGCGGGTAAAGAAAATGGATAAATAAATGTTTTAGATCATAATACGCAGCCGTCATGGATGATGAAGCTGGAGTGGGACCAGCGTCAGTTTTAGGTCTATGTAAACAAACAGAACACTGCCTTTGGTAGAAAATAAAAACACCTTGCAGATACACTTGTTGAATCACATAGTTCTTACCTTGCTGCTGTATGTTCAAAAACTAATTTTTTTAAACAGGTTTAGCTGTAATTAGTTCTTTCAGGCTTAAAAGAAAGGTCAGGTGACATCATGACTGTGTGCGGGAGAGTAGCCAGAACTTATCATTTCTAGAACGCAGACTTTGGTTCTCATGTTGGTCCCAGATAATTCCAATCATCCAACTGTATTATGGAAGGTGTTGTAGTTTGAGAACCCCAACATAGTAGTGAAGCTTACATGGTGGGAGTATGTAAATTTCACACAGAAAGGCCCAGAGACCCAAGTCTTCTAAGTGGAAGTCAGACACCCGATCCTGAAACCAGATGTGGACATCATTCAGGCTTTCAGACTCTTTTCTCGTTATTACTTTGAAGCAGAGTCTAAAAAAATTGAAATGTGTTTTCTTCTTTTGTGAGGACCATAAAGTAATCAAATGAGAAGGTTATCTAGCCACAGAAATAAAAGTGTCATGTTGAACTTCTTTTTTTTTTTGCATCGGTTTGTAAATGTTATGCTTTAACGTATTAAATGTATCAATCTGGACCGGGAGGTCTATTGCAGAGTTCTACGTGAGATCAGATGGCCTCATAAAACCTTTCATTTTGACTACCTCTGAGGATCTACAGAACGCCTAATTCTTGTATTTTTTAATTTTTTCTAAGTAATTTGGTGCATTGGTACCAGATTAAATCCAGCTACAGGGAACAACAAAAAGAAGGGACAGTAAGTTACAGGCTCCGATTCTCCTCCTCTTCCCCTCTGGAGACTCATTCCTGCACCCCCGTCTCTCACTAATTCTCCTAATGTGTGGCCCCTCTGCTGCCCTGGGACGCTGTCAGACTCCTGCTTATTAGGGCTCCGGGGCCACCAAGCACTGAGCAACGGCAGGAAACTACTCAGTGCAGGCGGAAAGGGATGTTGGCCAAACAGGTGTCAGCACGGCTCGAGCACAGGAGAGAGACTCAGACTTAGAAACGGGAGGAGAATAGAAGTGAACATGTTTTAGAAAATGAGAAGAATTAAAATCCAGGGCAAAAGAATGTTTTTAACTTCTAAAATCAAAGATTTAGCCTGTAAGAAGAGAGTGAGCTGTTTCCGTTAGAGAGCACAGACTTCTTGTACTTGTTTTCCAGTATATGTTCCCCATTTTGTTCTATTTTTAGGTTTTGTGTACACTACCCTGGATATTTCTTAAACAGATTGTTTTTCTTTCTCTGTTTACATGGTTTTAGCGAAAATGCTGAAAACCTTGAGTCGTATATCAACATCAAATTATAGAGAAAGAACATTAGGCTAAAGATATTTTTTCAAACAACTGTAGCTGTTTTTTTGTTAAACCATCAAGAATTTCTTCTCAGCTACTAATCTTTTCAGCACCCGATCAAAGTTTACTGGCTACAAGAACAAGATAAAATGAGACAGACACAAAATAAAACAGTAAAAACTGCGCCATTGTTATTTTGGTTGTTCGTTTTTATCTTAGAAGGGTTTTTTTTAATCTCCACTTTGGCGAGCATTTTTAAAACGCTTCATTTTTTTCTCAGTTTGCCTACGGATAAGAAGCGCAAAGGCAGCAGAAAACCTCAGTTTTTCAAAGTATCCAGAATCGTGGCCTTAAAGTCTTGCATCTTTCAGTGTGGGATTTTTCAGATCCTCATTTTTGTATATATTTTCATATATTAGAAAAGAAGAGAAGATCTTAACTTCAATAAGCCGAACACCTCTTCTCACGAATATTAATCTGTTCTCTTTCTCAGGACATCACATCTTGGATTTGGCAGGTAATTACGCCTGTGTGTGTGTGTGTATGTGAACGTTCACGTCTGTCTTCAGCTACGCTGCAGAAACCTGCATCTTTCTGCGTTTATATGTCAAAAACTTTAGTGAAATCCTGAGTGCGTCGTGGAATATTACATCCATCCATCTCGATTTATTTCAGTCACATTTATGTAACACTCTCTGACAGTCACGGGGATAAATACAGACCTCCTATCTGTATGTTTGAGCAGGTGGTTATCACCACTGGTTTCTAATTAACTGCAACACTAACTCTTCTTAATCGCCTATTCAAACTAATGAGAGCAGCTTTTTGCAAATATTGGAATATTTTCTGCCGGATGTGTTCACGCAGAAAATTTTAATTATTCATATTAATAGGTATAAGCGGAGTTTTAAAGCTGAGGGATTCATTATTTTGGTTGCGTCTGTATTTCTGAAGGCGAACGGATCAATGAATACGGGCTTATATGAGTCGGTGCTGCGGAGAAGCTTTGGAGAAAACCGCTGTTTCTTTGAACAATAACAAGCTTACTGTCTGAAGCCAGCTGAATCTTATAGCTGGATTATAAATGTATTTAGGATCCCTAACATGTAAATGTGTTAACACTGTGTAATATTCTGTGTTAAATCCTTCATAATCTGCAGCTATTCTCCCACAGTTTTCCATCTTATACTTTTTATAATGGCTAAAAAAAAGCTGTTTCGGAAGCGCCTGATCAGTGGAGCGACTGCATCCCCCCCCTTTTTTAAAAAGTGAACCTAAAACTTATTGTTCAACTTTCTCACGTTTGACCCAAAAAGAAATTTCTCCCTGCAATCAGACAAGTGTGTAAGATTTGTATCGACTCAGACTTGACCTTTTGAGGTTTAAATTAAACCTTAATCCTTCCACTGTGGGCTGGTTCAGTTCAACTCATCTGTCGGACATAAATGCTTTAATCCAGAGATTCTCAAACTGTCTATATAAGCATGCAAACTGGCCATGCTTTCATTGCTGAGAACAGCACCACATACACTGTGGTTTGAACGTCTTTTCAATATATATTTGAGATAACATGAATAATTTTTCCTCGCTGTTTTACATCTTTTGTTGCTAGCAGGTCCTACAGAGGCTAGTAGCCGCTTGCACATTGATTAACCATTGTCCAGTTCCCACAGGAGTTCTCAAAATACTCTCCACTGGGTTTTTGTTTTAAGTAGTTTCCATTCTGAGCCAAGATCACAACTTGTTTAAACCACTTATCCTTTTTTGATTCCCTGTTTTTTAGCTTTACATACCAGCACAGATTATGGTTAACTGCCTTATTATTTAACTTGTATATTGTTGATACCAGAGTTTCTTCCGAGTACCACTAGAAGGATCTCGAGTATCCCCAGTGGTACTTAAACCACAGTTTGAGAACCATGGCGATAATCTACTTAAGGAGCAACTGTTAACAGGTCAGAAAAGTTACATTTAATGTCATTACACTGACAGACTGAGAAGAGAACATAGATGAAAGAGCCGAACTGAAAGGGAGAACCAAGATCAAGAATCTAAAAAGTTTTAATGACATTCAAATCTAATTTTTGACATCACGTAGGTGTTTGCATTTAGCCGAGATTAGGTAAAAAAAAAGTGCTCCTAACCAGGAAATTGAAATGGGGACATTTAACTTTTCATGGCTGGGTGCATTCCACTGAAATAAGTAGCTACGCAACATTACAGTCATCTGTAACGTTATAAGACTGTAAAAAGTGGCTACAATTTGTGATTAGATTTGTCTCTTCCTGACATTGCTCTCCCATTTTATAACACAACATGGCACCCGTTTTCAGTCTGAGTTCTTAAAGGCACTGGATGTGTAAATATAAAAGTTTGGGCACCCACAGTTCAGATTTCTATTACAGTAAATGAACTGTGATTGAAAGGTTACCAGGTTGTAAAGCAAAAAAGTAAAGATGCAATAATTTGTTACTGATTTCAGCAGATATACTTGTTCCTTAAAATAATCTAGGGAAGAGCCATATGGCTTTAAACTAACATCATGATATATTGGGAAGGTTTTGGGATACACATCAAAACATTACATAATGCAATGTTTTAGTAGCTGCTGTAAAACTCTGTTTTACAGTTTTACTTGTAAGGGCCGTGGCACTTCTTTACATAGTTCATTGTGGGTGTATGCAGGGTTTGTTTGCTCACTGCAGAAGCCTTCGCCTCTTCATTCACACACTATTAGATTTTTGTTTAAGTAGTTTGCTAATATTTATTGAATTCACTGTTCCTCCCCGAGGAAAGGGTTCCCGAAACATTTTATTGGCTGCAAGAAAGCACGATCAATCGGTCTCCAGGTGTTTTTTTCAAGAAGTTCAGCACCAGTTTTTGCTCTTTGCTTCTCCCCAAAACTTGGTAATTAAGACATATAAGAGGTTCGAGTCTGATTTATAAAGGGGCCCTATTTGTGTGTTGCTGCACTTTTAAGGAAAGCTCAGGGAGGGAGCACATTTGTGAACCTCTTTTCGCTTGTTGCAGCCTTATTACTCTCCATTCCAAACACACACACACACGCTCTCATCACCAAACAAACTCGGGGCAGCGCTCTTCGGCGAGTCAGCTCCACCTGTTTCGCTCTCTTTTTGCCTGCAGGCCTCAGTATGGCCTGGCTCGCTCAGCAACTTGCCCCGAGGGGGTCAGGACACATTGGCTGCCTCCCTTTTTCGCTCACCCTCCCATCTTCGCACATGCATATGGACGCGCACAAACAGTAAAAACGCACAAACTTGTGGACATCCTGCCGGGCACTGGCCCATGGAAACGGGGACATGTGGCTGGCCTTTGCGTCACAATTTTGGGCTCCGCTGACAGATCTTGTGTCTCACTGCCTGCCTCCAAATTACCAGCCTGGAACGGCTTACAAAAACAGAAG
This sequence comes from Kryptolebias marmoratus, assembly GCF_001649575.2. Taxonomy (NCBI): domain Eukaryota; kingdom Metazoa; phylum Chordata; class Actinopteri; order Cyprinodontiformes; family Rivulidae; genus Kryptolebias; species Kryptolebias marmoratus. The sequence goes on along the minus strand of NC_051446.1, from coordinate 11,750,930 downwards.
AGGGGTTTTATTTTGCACAATTCAGACCGCAGCAGTCGCCCTGCTCTCAGATTTGCTCGGCTTGCCGCCACTTTGTTCTCGTCTCCTAGGGCAGTTGCTGGTTACACAATCAGGTCTTATTTTGTACTCTTAGTTTTGTGTTTTTGTGCAGATGAGACGGTTCTCCAGAGAAATGCGGCAGTGTTGGACTGCTCAGAGAAACGCGCTCAGATATGTACATAGCTTACATTCAGCTGTGACTGGGGAAAGTCTCCAATAGAGCAAAAGTTTTAGGTCCTTGAAGGATTCCGACTACAAGGTTAAAGAGTTTCCTCTGTAATATTTTAGGAACATTTCATTCAGGAAAGGACAAATATTCTGGTGCTGTCAGAGAAAGGATCACAAAGGCAAACTCGTGTCAGAGTCAAAGTGGAGTCAAGGACTGTATGTCGCCTGAATACAAGCGCTGGTGGTGAGACTTTCAAACTGGAATCATCCCATCCACTGCAAAGCACGGTTTTACTTTGAAAGGAGCTGTCATCCTTTTATCTTTTGAAGGAATGGTTTGATATAGTAAAAAAAAAAAAAAAGTCTGCTTGCTTTCTCAGCCAACAGAAAGACGAGTCAATATTTGGTCGTTAGTCCGCAGAGTTACATTTCTCCATGCAGGTCTGACTTTACAGCCGGATTCATAGCAACCCTTTCTTTTCTGGTGAACTTAATCTGTTTTACAGCTTTAGACTGCCATGCTACAGTAAATCTGGATTAAAATTATTCTCTATAACTCTTAAGGAGGTGGGAGCTGGCCTTTGAGTTGGTGCAACGTGAGACCTGTCAGTTTGGCCCAAATTGGGGAAAACATTGCACAGCAGATACAAGTTAAAGTATCAGAACAGACAGGACGAAGATGAGGTGGTGCATTTATCTGTGTTCTTTTTAAAGAATAGTTCAGTCATTTTGAATGGGGGATCTGTGGAAAGGGTATTAAGAGTTAATATCCTACCTGTTGCAGATAGCTCTTTGAACAGCCTCAGTTTGGAGAAACAGTGTAAGTCCGACAGGACTGATCAGCAAATGGATCATCCTAATGCAGCTGTGACCAGAGGGGATTTCAGCTATCCTAAAACAGCAGCATTGTTCAACATTTCCTAGCAGTTCATTTGAATGATACTTTATGTACCTTTACATTGTTGGCAGATTTTATATTACGGGATTATTCTGACAGAAATATTATATTTCTATCATGAGTGCCCACAGGTTGCACCAGAAGCGTTACGTCTCTCTGCTTTTTCAGCTGTTTGCTGACCTCACAATTCCATGTATATTAACCTGAAATGCAAACGGGGTGGCAGTGTAAAAGTTTTTTTTTAAATGGCATTCATTAGATCACCATGCAATTAGTTGTTTTAAAATGGCAGAAAGGAACTTTGGTTTTGGCTGTGTTCAGAGAGGCTTATCAGTCTGACTTAAAACTCTGTCTCTCCAAACTGAGGCTGTTCAAACAGTTGTCTACAACAGGTAAGATACTAAAATCTTTCACAGTTTTTCTCCAGAACTCATCTCTGCAGTGGCTTGAATATCCCTTCAAAATGTAATCAACGACAGGCTGAACATTTCTCTTATTTTTCAGAATGAATGAACTACCCCTTTAAAGTTTATATAGGCGAATGTTTTTAACAGATGCTCATGCTTTTTAGTGATGATTAACTTGTAAAAGCAGAATGGGTTTCCACAAATGATGCAGTTATTGTCAGTCAATAACAATCACAATTAGTAACATCAAAAATGGGGAAACATTTAAACATGACAACCTAAAGTTTTTAAATCAAGATTTAAAACAATAATCAAAAAAATGAGAGCATAATTAGTTTTTCTTAAGTCTTAAGCAGGTAAAGTGCTGATATAAATTAGCTGATCATAATACCAGAAGGCAAAAATTAGTTTTTAATTTCCATTCTCGGGGTTCATGTGAATGCATAACTTGAAAATGAAACTGAGCAATGAGAAAAACATTAGATCTGATTTTCTTGTGCTCTGAGCTGAATCTTTGATCAGAATCTAAAAAGGCTCACTGAATGACATTCAGACATAAATGTTCTGAAACAAATGATAAAAGTTGTGTTTCTTTCTTAGTTTCTGAGTTGGTACCGACAGCAGACACTTTGGCACCGCCGCATGTTTTTAAAAACTCTAATTTTCTGCAGCTTTTGTGCCTCTCGTGCACACACAAACAGATGTTTTGGGAGAAAAAACAGAACTTTTAGAAATGCTTTCTAAAACTGATTTTAAAAAGTCAGCTTTTGGTGTATCTATTTGAACTAATGATACTAAAACAATGACAAAGCAGGCCAATTCGTGCATGGCCAATTAGTCAATTTGATTTATTATTTATTTTTCTGCATCTGTTTCTTTTTATCCCTTAATCCTAATTCTGGCACTGGCAAAACTTAGAGTGTATGCTGAAATGTTGAATCATTGAAAGAAAATTTTAGTGGTATCAAAAAAACAAACAAATTTTTTACAAAAACAAATTTTTAGCCAAGCTAAGAATGTTCTTTTTCTGTTTGAAAATGTCATTAATGTGGACTTTCTTGCCACCTAGTGGTGATATTTCTTGAAAAAAAAAAACATCCAGAGCAGTGTAGCTGGGGACTTAAATATACCCCCTCAAGCACAAAAAGTGATCTTTTCTTAATAGTGTTTCTTTAAACACTATTTAAAGATTAGATGTTGAGACTAATATACTGTATTTTTATGACAACATGGCTTAATGGCAAAAATATTTCTGTTTGGCCACTCGTATTTGTTGAAATGCACACTACCTTATGAGTTTGGCTGTTAAAACATTTAAATAAGTACAACTGCCTAAATGGAACCATGATTTCAGTAGTACCCTTCAGTAATATGAAACAAATAACTTTGCATGATCTCCTTTAAAGTTGATTCATTTCTGCTGCCTTCCATGAGAATGAAATCTGAAAGCTGCAGACTTAATATGGAAATTTGTCTTGTTTCCCTGCCCTTTTATAGGCCACCGTGTTTCGTCTCATGCATATATGCTAATGCACCATTTCCGTATCTTTTCATCAGATTACAGGCAGCGGCATGACACTGTGTCCACACACAAAGCAACTTAATGAGCTTCATAATCCCAACGGGTCTTACCTTATTGAAAAATCAGTGAGCACATTAATTTAAGTGGATGCCCAGTAGTGCCTAATATAAACTACACTGCCTGTGATGAAACATTCAACTTTTATTCAGCTTGATTATTGTGAGGAAATCTGCACACAGATGCTCATATGATAACCAACTTAATTCATGCTAAATTAGTACTCTTTTTTTTCCAAGATGCCAGTAGCACCACGCAGCATTGAGGGGTCAAAGGGGAATATCTAGAGAAGACAAAGTACCTTCAGATGTCACTGCCACCAGCAGGCGCCGATTGAATTGGTCTTTCTCAGGAATCTTGTGAAATGGAAGCAGAGTCGAGCTGAAAGTGCGCCCCCCCCCNGCCACTCGATTGATATACCGAGCCTGACGGAGAGGAATTGTACACGCCAAATCTGAAAGACGCAGACTGAATGAGTGAGAGAATCAAAGTGATGGAGCGAAATGGATGAGTGCGTGCGGAGGACAAAAGATTGGAAACGACTAATTGTGAGAAAGAGGGTGACAGAGGGGAGTCTGAGAGTGTTTGATGTGCGAGCAACTCTATCTGAAACTTATCAATCTTTCAGGCCTTTCTCACTATAAAAGTAGAAAAAACACAGCGGAGCTCAGATTCAGACAAAGCCTCCCCCCCGCTATGTTTCACCTTCAAGGACACAATGCCAACATCGTTCTTTTGTGGCAACATATTTCCCCGGTGTAATAAATCCTAGTTTGCTGTTCCATTGATTGAATGTGCCTTGTTTATAGGTAGAACATAAAGGATAGTTATATCTTTTTTTTTTCTTTTTTTATTATAGCCAAGCAGTAGGAGACCAAAAAAACAGGAAGTAAAAGACTTAGACCTCACAGAATTGTGTTTGAAATGGCTTTTTGGTATAAATATGGATGCAACATGCTTGACCTCATACTTGACAAAATGGACAGCAGTTGTAAGTACCAAACTTTACATGACAACGTTTAAGTTACATGAAAGATATTAACATGAAGTGAACAGACTTTTAACATTTATAGAGCTGCTTGCACATACATTTGTTTAGTAGACATTGTTCATTTGAGGAAACAGTGACAAACTAAACAAACAGTGCCATGCAAAAGTGTAGAGGTTTAATACTGAATTAGCTAATATAGTGTTCGTGCACACTGGCATGTAGTTTTTGAGAAAGAGATTTTAATAAGTCTGAAAAATGTTCATTTTCCAGGCCTATTAAACAACTCTTTTCAAAGGGTGCTAGGCTGATGACTAGTATTGCTAACTACTGATAACTATATGACAGAACATCACTTCTAAAATAACTACACTATCCTCAAGGTCTCAACATGCTTCTTTGTGTCCATGTGCACAAGCTGTCTGGACCCTGTCAATGTGTACATGCTCAGACTTATACTACCTTTGGACAAGTTGCACCACAGATTTAGACTTAGGTGTTTGCAGTTTACACTCCAGTCTAATAAGAGGTGATAATGTGCTGGTTAGGGTTTGGCTATTCAAAAGTGACTTCTCACCAGGAATTTTAAGCAGTATTTACTACCCTTGTGGTCCCTTGAGTGAGAAATTTTCCAAATGTAGATAAGATCGCTCTACACTCTCCATGACCAACTAGACCTATCAGAATGTGAATGGATTGTGGTAAATTTGGAAAACCTCCTTCACTGTTAAGGTAATTTAACACTACTATGCTCTTTGCCATCTCCAAACAAGTTTTTCTACTATTTTCTGCATTATATGTCAGCAGCACATTCCCATAAACATACTACCATGTACGCCTGCAATCGTACTATACCCCAGGACTTGCAGTGGTGCAAGTCCCTTACACAACTTCAGGATGAGTTATGCACTAGAAGATCAATCCTTTCTAGCACAATGCTGCTGCCACATTTGGATATGATGGGATTGTAGCCATGGCATGACGCCAGTGTTACCAGTCCTGCTTCAAACTGTCGATGACCAAGCCACACAGGTGTGCGTAAGCCTCACTTCATAGATTCAATACCACCATGTTCCTCCGATCTCCACCAAGGACCCCACACCCACACCCGCTATAATTAAACTACCACAATCTTGTTACATAAGTTTTGTCTATGCTCTAAACCTTCTGTGACTTATCTTGTGTAATGAGGAGCCCACTGTGTTTTTAAGATATTGCTGAAGAGCTCGCCAAGGACTTGCAAAGGCCATTTACATTTAAGACCAATTCTTTACATCATAAGGAGGCTGTCATCAAGCGTTAAGGGGACCTAACTAATTCACCTCACGGTATTTCTTTAAACCAAGCAATCTTCTTGTTTTTGTTCCTCTGTTTGTGTTTTCTTTGAGTCTGTTGCGTGAATTACGTGGAAATGAACCAGGTTGGTTATTTAGGTTTATGTATGACACATATAATTGAATTATGTTTTTTTTTCCAGATCATTATTAACGCACCACAGTTCCAAAGTGAAAATGCACAGCCAGAACTGACAACTTCTTCCTTCTTCTTCTTCTTCTTCTTCTTCTTCTTCTTCTTCTTCTTCTTCTTCTTCTTCTTCTTCCTTGTTTTTAATGTCTTGCACAACCCAACACAAAAACTTATCGAAGTTAGACTTGGGGTGATACTCTACACACCAGAAACAACTCAGGTCTAAATCTGCTCCTGTAATCGAAAAACTGAGTTTTGGGGCTACGCCAAAATTCTTTAAAGTTTCTTTAATGTGGAGAGAGTTTTAAAAGGTCAAGATAAGTCTTGTGGCAGCTGAGTTGCAAGTCCACAGTGATTATGAGATTTACCTCTTTTGTTTAACAGCTGATTTCAAGTTTTCTAGGTGCATCTATGGGTGCAAGAGTTCCTGTCCTTTGAGGATTAGCTACACCTGAATGTGGCATTTTCCATGCATGGCCCTGAGTACAGACCTTTAGTTTAGCTGACTTTTATGTTCTCTGATATCTCAGCATCATATTGGATTTCATCTTGCTATACCTGGAGTCATTTAGTCCAGCTGCATGTTTGTATTGATTTTAATCTGATTCCTCAATGAATCCTCATCACCAGCTTCCTCCCATTCATCCCATTTTCTTCTTTCTTTCTTTCTTTCTTTCTTTCTTTCTTTCTTTCTTTCTTTCTTTCTTTCTTTCTTTCTTTCTTTCTTTCTTTCTTTCTTTCTTTCCCTCCCTTGCAAAATCTAACATCACAAGTCAAACCCATAAATTATGGATAGGTCATTCCACATAGCAATGTGCATAGAACAGATTAGATTTGATCTCTCCTTTGATCCATGATGTCTGCCACTCATTACTTTCCCTAATGATAATGCTTCTCATCGTATTTGAGACTTTTTTTATGTGAACTCAAGCTACATTTTGTTCCTCAGTTTATTAATAAATATCCAGCTAAAATGAGCCTGCACAGGTAATATCCATTTCACTGTTTAAACACTTTGAATAATTAATATCACCATCTGCCTTTCATGCCAGAGTGTTAAACTAAGATCCTCTTATAATGAGAAAAGATGGAGTTATAGACATTTGGTCAAACCTTAAATTATGCTAATAAAAGATGATCATGCTATATAGTGACATCTTGTTCAGTGTTTCATTGTCAAGACAGAGTGCACACCGCTCAGAGTACGTATGGTAAATGACTCCGAGCTACTAGCATATCAAACTTTTGCTCAATATCTGTAAAACTAATTGCGTTAAACCGATTTTTGATCTAGGACTGTTAAATAGCTAGAATCATGCATCAGACAAGAATAGGACAATAATCCCCTCCAAAAACTCTAGCAGCTGGTGTCCTCGGTTTGTAGACATGTACAAACCTTATTTTTTCCCCAAAATGGTACAATTTCTTAGTGTAAACACTTGATACGTTTGTTATGGTCCATTGTGAGTAAAATTTGAGCTTATGAGATTTGCAAATCATTGCATTCTGTTTTTATTTACATTTTACACAACGTCCTAAATCTTTCAGAATTGGGGTTGGAGAATAAAATAGATGGTTTAAAAGAGAAGTCTTCAAACCAGTCATCTTGAAACCAGACATCCACAAACCAACATGGCCTCTATGCCTATTTTTCTGTAATAATGTTGGCAGCATTATAGTGACTCACATTTCACAGTTTTACATTTCTATGAGCCTCAAAAGCAGATGTGAATAAATCTCACCGTGCATTAATATCAAAACTCATAGCAACAGCAGAGGAAACGCAAGGCACAGCCCAACAGAGCTGTCGGGTCTTGTTATTTTTGTTTACAATAATGGCTCATTGAACGTTTTTGCCTGAAACTTATTGGAACTGCAGTTGTACAGTTTGCAGCTGTTTTTTTTTAGGACAGAAAGAAGATATTTTTTTCTCTACTATCTTCAAAAATGTGTTGCAAAAATGCACATCTGCAGCCTGCCAGGTATGTATCAGAATGATCCCCAAGATGAAACTTCAATACATGAATAAACTGATAAGCTCCAACCCAACAGCTGCAGCCTCCTGGAATGACAATGTTAATATAAAATGGTTGACTTCTGATTAAATTTGAAAGAGGGCTTTAAAATTTTATGCAATGCTATTGGCTGGAAAATCAATATACAGTTATGGAACAGCTGACTTGCTGTGGCAGCCACCACTCTAAACTGAACCATCCCCATCCCAACATTAGCTCTGTCCTAAATTATTTAATATGTTCTGATTGCATTTGCCAGCTACCATCTCAGGTTTCTCCTCGGCCACGCCAACGCTTCAACCCTGTCTCACCATCTGTGTCTGGTGGAATTTTAGGACTCCTCCGTCTAAAAAAACGGGATTGGGGGGCTTTCGCAGGGATGTTTGTTTGTGGCACAGCTTATTTATTTTTCTGGGATGATTTGCAAACAGGAGGCTCGGGCCACACAGGTTGATGCAGGTAATAAGCAGGGGAGAGGAAGAGAGAAAGGAAGGCGAGAGAAAGAAAGAGAGTGATGCTGGCTAAACCATGTTTTTATGGAGGATCATTTTCCTCCCCAGAAGGCAGCGATTGGCATTAATTACCTAACAGGTGCTAACAGCGATGAATCTCATAATTAACCAGTTTAGATCTAGTTCATTTAGGAAGACATGAGTGTGAGGCAGTGGGTGGAGAAACTTGTGTTCATATTTGTGTGACAACATGAACCTAATATGTGTGTGTGGAGGGAGCAAAAAAAAACAAACTATTACAGTCAGAAAATCACAGGACGCAGGTACTGTAAATGAGTTCTCTGAAGGTTGCTTCTTTTGAGGATTTGTGACATTTCCCTTTGTTTCTCTCTTCCTCAAGTTAATATTTCTTTGTTTAAAGCAATTTTTGACAAGAAAAACTAATAAAGTATACATTTTAAAAGCCAAACGCCATTGAATTTAATTACATTTTGTGTATTTCAACATATAATTACACTTAAGAACTCAACCGTGCCTTTGACAAAAAAACAAAAAAGCAAAAAAAAAAAAGACAAAATAAGTTAAGCACTCAGAATGAATGGACACAGAGAATACCTTGTAAATGCATTAGACAGCATTAACAGAACTTGACAGACATTTGATGAGTGTTGCATCGCGGGTTTGCATGAAACTGTGTGGTCTTATTGTGCAAAAATGATGTGACTCAATATTGGAACCATTGGCTTTGTGAGGGCCCCCACACACACTGTGAAGGTTCCTGTTGCCTAAAACAGGCCACACCTTTAGAGGATTGTTTTATAGTCCACCAAAAATGACAGAATCTTGTGACATCTGCACCTTCCATTAAGACCAAGGTAATGGACTCTTCAAAACACTCTGAGTCATCCCACCCCTTGTCTTGATAATGGCATCAACCAGACTGCAAGTTCACTATCCCCTTCATAGATTGCCAATGACTCCAGAGTAGAGACAATTGTGTTTGAATTGACATCACCGGGAAGCATGGACTGATGTTTGGTGTCGTATCGTGTTCAGTGATCAATCTCAGATCTGCATTACCACGAATGACCACTGTCTGAGCGAATGGCAACTCCAGGATAAGAAGACCAGTCAAAATGTTGTGGAAGACCCACTGGCATTAATCCTGGCTTTGTGATGTGGGGAATCATAGGGTCTGGCTTCAGGTCATTTCTGATATTGACCTGAAGCCGTCAGGGACATCCTGAGTCTAACTGTCATACCCTTCCTGAGACAGCACACTGGTACAGTCTTTTAACAAAACAACGCCTGTCCACACATGGCACATGTATCTGTGGCCTCCCTGTGTCACGCTGAGGTCCTCCCGTTGCCAGTCAGGTTCCCTGGTCTATCCCCAATCAAGAACGTGTAGGATCAGCTCAGACATCCAACCCAATATCTTTTACACCATAATACAAAGTGAAACTGGGCTCAGAAATGTCTCGACTCTAAATATAGCAAAGCAGAATGAAATTAAACTGGATGTTAGGTCTGATTGTGTGGTTTTCTTGTAGGACAAGACAACTGAAAGCTTGAGACTAAACATCCTCAGGAGTGTCATGACTATAACACAGGACAGATGTGGTAATCCAACAAACTGAGACCTGGTTTTGGTGTAAAGTGAAACACACTGAACACAGAATTAAACTTGGAGATTTTAAAACATGTTTTTCTTTGTTGGCTTTAAAATCTCTCAAATTGCCATTTGCTTCAGAAGATGATCAGTTCCAGGGCTTCTATAGATTTTTAAAAAATGTCATTATTTGGGTTTGAATTGATTTTAGTTCTATCTGTCAAAATAGTTTTCTTCCAGAATTGCTTTGACTTTTTAAAATGTTTTTTTTTTGTCAAAATGTCCTTCATGCTTAATATTACTGCTTTTTCTTAGTTTCAATATTTCAAAGAGAGTCCTTTTTACTTTTACTTTAAAAACTCTACTGTTAGTTTTAAATTCAGAGACTCAGCTACTGAATGCAAATCCCATCCTTTCTTTGACCTTTCTTGAAATTAAAGACTTAACTTTTCATATCTCCCACTGCCTTTCATGCCAACGTTTTAGAATAAGATCATCTCATGTTAAGAAATGATGGCTTTGTAGCCGTATGGTGAAAACTCTAAAATACCGTTATCAGTAATCTCACAGAATATTCTAAAATGTCACATTTGGACTTTGTGTTGCAAATTACTCTCAGCTACTACCACATCAAAGTTTAGCTAAATATCTGTAAAATGATATGAGTTATAGCGATATTTGTGTTTGCTAAGGTTAATTAGACATGGTGACCATCTTGGGGTAATTGCAAAAGTTAAGTAGTTGTAGACATATTCAATGAATGCTTTCTGAGAGTTTCCATAAATTAGTTCATAGTTTTATGAGATATTTTGTTAACAGTCAAACAGGGTTAACTCCAACAATTATTCTTGAAGTTTAAGGCAAGGGTCTTACACAACGAGCGGAACTTAGAGTATGTGTTGGGAATAACTCTCAGCTACAACCACACCAAATTTTAGCCCCATATCTGAAAAAACGACTGAGTTAAGGCTATTTTTGTGATTGCTAAGATTGCCTTGCTGTGGTGACTACCTTGATTTGGGTTGAGTCCAAGTTAATCAGTTGTAGATGAACACGCACTGATGATTTCCTGAAAGTTTCATTAAAATCAGTTCAGTGATTAATGAGGTATTTTGCTAACAGACCGAGGTGACTGCAAATAGTTATTGGCAAAATTTTAAACTAAGATCATGTGCAACCTGTTTGTGCTCACAATATGTGTTGGGGATCAGTTTCATCTACTACCAAACTAAATTTTACGTCAATATCTGAAACATTGACTTAAATATCAGTATTTTTGTTCTTTTAGGTCAGTTGGCTGTGATAACCGTCTTGAATCAGGTGGACCCTGAAAGTGAATTAGTTCCGGATGAACATCTATTGAGTACATTTTGCAAGTTTCATTAAAATTCATCAAGTGCATCATGAGATATTTTGCTAACAGCCAGACACACAAACACATGCACACACATGCATATAAACATGGGTAAAATATTGTTGTCCACTTTTTCTGTTGGGGAATAATAGTAAAAAGACAGCTTTTGAGTCAGTGTACCTGTAAAAGATCATTTTGCCCTGTAGATGAGCCATACTTCTAGAAACCTTTTCTCCATCATGCTCCTAAATATTCGCATTAAATCAAGATAAGTTTATGCTTGTATTGCTAAAACCTAGTATATTTAGGTAAACAACAATAATTATTAAAATTTGATTAGCACTCCTAATATTTCTGGACCTAACTAACCGCTTCATGTCATGGCAGATGAGTGCTTCTAGCCCAGAGCGTCGGGTTAGTTTTGAAGAGCTGCTGGCAGTACCCAGTGGGCTTTTGGGATAGGAACATAGGGTCGTCCATATGGGGATTTCCTTATGACCCACTTCTAACCTCAACTCTGTTGCACAGAAGTCATCTCCTGCCTGTCTGCCTCGCCACTCTGCAGCAAGCGTCAGGCAGATGGAGGTGTCTTTGTCTGCTCACGCTGCTTCCCTCGCGCTCCCCTGTTGCCAAGACACGGAGTCGAGAAGAGAAAAACCAGTTATGCTGCCACTCCGCAGGACCATTCATTGACTCGCGCAGACCCTCACATCAGTGCCATGAAAACATTCAGCTGATGTGCGCATGGAACGGCGACGCAAGAAAGAACAAAGGCATTCGGATGGAAAAAATAAGCTCTAAAGCGTTGCACAAATGGGCACTTGCAAGTGCACGCCTATGGTCCATCTACTCTCATGCATCACTAAACGCTGGCGTCTATGTTGGTCCTTATGCAATTCTTTGATTTCTTTCCGCCATCCAAGTCTAAATATTTCTCATAACGGCACAGTGACACATTCACACACACACAAAAACACACACTCACACACTGTACACTTAGCACCAGTGCCAGTGCTTGTGTTCTCTTGCTAACAAATGGAGCGAGGCAGCCGGTCTTTCTTCTGTAACCTACTTTTACTCTCCCCTCTCCTTCTTCTTCACTTGCATCCTCTGAGGGAGTACGAATGCCTTGCTAAAAGCCAATCCCTGCAGCGCTGGCCACCAATAAGGGCTGTGTTTAGTTTTCATTTCTAATAGTAGAGTGCAAATAAAGTCTCGTTGTGGATGAATCGACAGGTCCCTCGGTGGTGCGTGGGATTCACTTGTGGGATAATCTGTCCCTCTTTGTACAGAGAACCCTCAGGACCTCTTCAAGGGTTCTTTAAATAATATTCTCCTCCTGAAAAAAAAGACCTTGCAGCTTTCACGAGCTTGAGGAAAGCAGGGGGAAGAAGTCACACGGCCGCTTGGATACGCGGCGCAGTGAATGCATGCTGACGTGCTCTGTCGTTCTCTGAGCTGCCAATCCGCGGGAACGGCAGAGAGATTTAGGATGCTTTTGAGAACAGATGGACCGAGGGAGCAGAGGACTCAGAAACAGGCTGAGTTTCAGAGAGAAAGAAAAGATGGATAAACAGGTACACGTGCGAAAGTAAAAAAAGTGTGTGTGGCGCTCACCGTGCGCTGATATCTGACTGACATATGGCGGAAACACAGAGGTAAGGGAGAGGGGAAGAGATCACTCTCAACACATCTCAATCTGGCTCTGCAACGATCTTTCACACTCTGCTGACTGTGGTAGTGAAGATTAACCCGTTTGTACCAGCTCGTGGACGCGCTCGTGCAATTGGATTGGTAGGGCAGCTGTGTGCCGTGTTGGTACACCGTATAAAACATTCCTTTGCATTGCTGCTCTTGTATCTCTAAAGTATCGGATCAATGGTAGTATGTTGGGACATGTATCTTAATATCCATTGACCAGAAAGGCCCACATTCACATTAAGTTTCAAGATATATATTTTTTTGACTTAAGTTGAAATATCTTGACCAAAAAACGAAAACTATGTGCAGGACCAAGACAAACCTAAAGGAACAACAACAACTTAAAAAAAAACAAGTTATGATGACAATGCCCTTGTATGAGACAGCTCTAAATGTCATAAAGTTATGAGTCTGGGAGCTAAACAAATAATATCTGAGGATCGTGTTATTGAGCTGCAGTGCTTTGAGCCAACTCTGTGAACTACGTACCAATGAGTTATTTGTACTCCTGCTCCCCAGACCTCCACCTAGAAGCCCACCATTTGTTTGTTAAACAATTGGGAGCATGCTAACTGCAGACTAGCACTTATTAGATCACTCTGATGTTGTGTGAACTGTATGTACACTGTAAAATATATTGTGTAGTTTATGGTACAATACCGACAGCTGTGGTTATAATTCCACTCATAAAAACATGATGACATGTGTGACTGAGTAAAGTATATTATTTTAACCTGTAAAATACACAGTTGAGAACTGTTCTTAGTTTACGGTACATTATTATTTAAAAAATATTTATACTTTAAATCTGTTTACAGTGATTATTACAATGAAAAAAAACCTTTCTAAGGTATTTTATTAAAATCTTCGAATTTACTGTAATTCATTGTCCGTTGTGATTGTCTAAATTTCACTGGCAAAACTAAGATGGCAATGCAATTTGAGTTTTTACTGCTCAAAAATGAACTTCATTCCTCGTCTGAGTTTAACAATTACTGTTATGCATTTTTCATCCTGCTGCTGGCTGGCTACGGAGGGATAAGCAGCGGGGAAATCCGCCTGCCACCCTGCCTTGTCTTCGCAGGCCAAGAAAAGCCCCTCACAGCTGTGCTTCGATGCTATAACCTGCCAGAAATTTATCCCAGGGGCCAGGTGCGGCAGACTAAAGCTTTTACTCACAAAGCGTCTCCTAAGCAAAGCCAAACTGTTGGTCAGAGAGTCCAGCAGAAATATATTCAGCGGCTCTGATGAATTAAACAGTCAGCAATCAAAGTCCTACATTTAGTAAGTTTAAATAGTGAATTGAGGCCTTGTTCAGACCAACACTGATATTTTGCAAAGCAAACTTTTGTTGCATATGTACATCTTTTTGGTGTATCTGAGTGTATTTGATCATCTGACAGCCTACTGTCCCCACTATTGCTCTGTATATCGATCACTGCCAGAAACCACAAGATTGATGCAGTTTTAACCTTTTTTTCTGCATTGGCTTTTGGTGTCCTAGTACTGGAGCTATTACACTTTGATCACTTAAAGGCTCACTTATTAAGAGGAAAATGTAAAAATAAAAAATAAAAGGGTTAAAGAAAAACTAAAGCTACAGTCGATTTGAGAGAATCTTTAGCCATTCTCAAAATGTTCTCTTTTTTTTCTTTTTCTCAAGCAACATTTACTTCAATATGCCTGCATTATTGAGAGTCTGTGCTTGGCATGCATATTTTACGCACCACTATTGAGTAAATATGCACACCCCAACATGAATGATTAGAAATAAAGCACAGGTGGAATAATGTGGGCTATAAAATACAGTACAACTTAATCCTGGGCAGGTAAATGGGGAGCTGATGCCTTTAATGTAATTGGTAAGTGCATGGGTACGAAACAGCAGCCACTAAATATGAGGTGGATGTAAATAAATAATAATAAAATAATAAAATAACCAGCATCCACTTGTTTGTACTTTTGTGTGTCATCAATGGCAGTGTTCTTGTCAATTACTAACCTGGCTCTTTCTGCACTTTTGTCTGATGTTTTTTGCTTTTGTGTTGACATAGATAGTTTTGCAAAAGGAGAAAAAATCTCTAGAATGAAGTAATTTTGTCAGGGACTGACTCCTAATTCAGCTCTTTCTCAAAATCAGTTAACAGGTTTTTTTTTTTAAATTTCTATAAAAAAGGCTGAATCACGTTAAAGGGCAAACATATCAATTCAGAAGTTCTTAATTATAATTCGGGTGCTTAGCAGAATATTTTAACTCATTTTAGTTTTAAAAAACAATTATATTTCTGCCACTCTTTCAAACATTTGCCTTTAGATGCCATATCCTTAAGCCTTGAAGTTATTTCTGTAATGTTTGGTTGCCTTTTAAAAAATTGAGACATTTTCTACAATGCAAATAGATTATTGGTTTTAGCAATGCATTATTTTAATCTAAATATTAAGCTAAAACCAGATAAAGATGTCGAGTCTTTTTTTGAAACTTTGGACTAAACTTTAGAAAACATCAGACAATTGCTCCTAAAAAAAGTAAACATAAATTTTTGTGCAAAATCAATGGAGTGCCCTTTACTTTTGTTTAAATAAAAGCTGGTCAGTACTTTTCAAACTAAACAAATCCTAGCTTAATTTAATATTCTTTCCCTATTATTTCAATCACGTATATTTTGTCCTAAATACCACACTACCTGACAGACTCTTCGAAGAGGCATCTCTCTTGACTCCCCACGGTGGTATCTGGGTCAGCAATGTTGACATGTTATCAGAGGTGTCAGCTCCCCAATGGAGAAACACATCATTATCATCACCATCTTCTGTTGCCTCCCTCCTGATCTGTCTGTGTCTGTTTGGCTTGCTTTGTCTCTAACAGCATGTTGCCCTCAGCTGATGGAAGTCAGTCCCACTGCTGACTCATGACATGGGATGAGGGGAGAAACTGTGTGTCCAAGTAGGTCAAGGAGGTACTTTGGTTGTCTCCTGTCCATCAGGAAGATCAGAAAGAATCAAATGAGCTCTTCAAGCGTGGGGATTTGCAGAAAGGATGAAAAAGTTAGAGGAGGACATATAAAAAGCACAATAACTTTATAGAAACTGGGCGATAATGGGATTTAACAATAGTGTTTTACTTTGCTAGAGACTGATGATTGTTGGGAAAAACAACAGGCCCTGATATTGTCAATGTGGCTCTGCTTCCTTGAGTGGTGCTCCATCATTATGATGAATAATGACTCTGCTTTGTCAATCATTTGCTTTAGTGGAGCAGGTATTTATTTTTATGTTTCTGCTGTGTGTGGCTGTCTCTCTCTGTGTCTGTGACTGATGAGCCCTGTCACAGGGAGGAACACCAGGTCTGTAGCCACCGGAGACATCTGCCCAGGGCTTCTTTTTGGATCCTCTATTTTTCATTGTCTGTTGGCAACATGCATTTGCAATTGGGTTGCTAATCAGTTCACACTACCAGATTTGTCCAGGTTCTGCTCCAGAAATTCGAACATGTTTGACTGTGACTGAGGTCAGGTCAGGTTTGTTCCCCTTGCACACTTGCAGATTTCATGTCTTTACCCCCCACACACAAACAGATTTTTGTCCCATGTAGCTATGCCGTCTGTTCCCAACTAGTGCAGACTGGTGCAGACTTTCCTCAACTGGGAATTGTGGGTAAAATCTGTCAAAAATCCTGTAGTGTGTCCTCAGCTCAACACATTTCTAACGACTGTTGACTAATGTGCAGAAAAGTCAATCGGAAGGCAATATGTTCCTTAAATTAACTGTACAACAAACTGTTGAATTATTGATCACTTTGAATAATTTATATTATTTGAACTTTAAATAAAAATTAAGTATTCATGAAGTATCTATGTTTTAAAATGTCAAAGTGTCCCCCAAAACTTAAAAATAAAAACAAAATTCAAAAAATTCAAAAATTTCAACAATTCAATCTAGATGAAAATCCATCCATCCCTCCATTTTTTTCTATATCTGGATCTTGGAAGCTGGCACCCAATAGGTAAGAGGCAGGGTACATTGTGGACTGGTCTCCTGTCCATCACAGGGCTACTTGGGAACAACCAACCATTCATACACACACTCATACCTAGACCCAATTTAGAATGACCAGTGAACTTAACATGCATGTTTATGAACTGTGGGAGGAAACCAGAATATCCAGAGAAAACTCATGCATGCACGAGGACGCAGAAAGGTCACAGCCACATTTCCAAGCCTTTCTGCTGCAAGGAAACAGCGTTATACCCAGTTGTACCATTGTGCAGCCAAACTAACCGAGCAGAGGAAGGAAACTATGGTATCTAAAGAAAATTTACTTTACTTTCCTGCTTGTATATTTATATAATTTCAGGATCTGACAGGAGTTTTTCAGGTATTCAGGCTGAATTTCAACACTTTTGGTGATTTAATCGTATA
The DNA here is from genome assembly GCF_001649575.2 of Kryptolebias marmoratus. Classification (NCBI taxonomy): domain Eukaryota; kingdom Metazoa; phylum Chordata; class Actinopteri; order Cyprinodontiformes; family Rivulidae; genus Kryptolebias; species Kryptolebias marmoratus. The sequence goes on along the minus strand of NC_051446.1, from coordinate 11,733,831 downwards.
GAAAAATGAAATGTAGAAACACTACTTTCAGTATGTAAAGCCTAACTAGCAACAAGCTGTTTTATTTAGAAGATAATCGATACAGTAGAACTTTTATTACTCCCCTTGCTAGTTTAGATGCCCAAACAGATGCTTCATTAGTTTGTGTCTGGGGCTGGCTCTGAGCAAAGCAGAAATGTTTCAACGAAACCCGGAAGGTTTTTTCAAACATTTCGCAACAAAGCTGTAAGCAAATAAGATTTTTTTTTCTAAAATATGGACAGCTTCTTCCATATATGATGCATAAGCAATTTCTTGCATAATTTGTTGAAAAAGACCACCTTTGATTTAATTGTATGGATGCAGCATAAACCTTTTATGCCTAGCCTCTCTCCAGTGTACAAATCTGTACATTTTATTACATAAAACTCATTAAAATCTTTTTCAATCAAGTATTAGGTTACAAGTCAGCACCTCAATATGAGTTTGATTAAATAAAAAAAAATTGCAGTGCAAAATTTTCAGATAATTTTTTTATTTAATGTGAACAGTCGCATCAGATTTAGACACCTGTTTTGCTTTTTGTAGACGTCTCACTAGGGAGCATATACACCACCTCTGCACCCTTTCCAATTGGTTTCCTGTCATGCTACTAATACTTTAATTAAAGCCTATTAAAACTGAGCTCCATGCAGGGAAACACAAGGCTAATTAAATGTTTGATTTCTTGTTGATATAAACTTGCAGTTATTAGAGGTTATTCTGATGTTGCTTTCTTCTAACACCTTTTTTCCTCTACCTGGTTTTCTCCCACACATCTGTCAGTGCTCAGCAGAGCAGAAGAGTTATAATATTAAGCATCTGATTAACAGGCTTTTTTATCTGGAGGTGTTTTTTTGTTTTTCATGTGCTTGTGTGTCCTTCACGTGTGAGCTGTTTTCATCCACTCGTGCGATGTAGATACTACCAGGTGGAGTCCGCTTATATTTATGTACAAGAGTGAAGTCAATAGAGATAACAGATTACATTAGACTGCTTGTTTAAACATCACATCTGCTGTCAGATTGAGGATAAGAAGCTGGCGTCAGGGGAAAATATTGAAATCTATTAAAAGGAACTGCCTCATGGGACAGAAATGGTCATTATCTGAGCTCCAATACAAATGACCCTTTAAACAACCCACGACTTTTAAATGGATATCTCAAAATGATTTCTCTGTGACTAGCTTTAATAACGTCCTGTTAGATTACAGCCTCTCAGATTGTCTTGTGACAAAACAATGCAAGAGGGACCCAGTTGTTGAAGTCTGCTGCAAATTTTCCAGCAATATGACAGAGGGGGTGAAAAAAAGAGGAGGAACAATAGAAATCGATAGCACTTCAAGATGGGTAAGGCAAGACGGAAAGCTCCAACATAAAGGGATGCTGCGGAAGTCATTGTGCTTTCAAAGGCTCAGGGAGGAACAATTAAGGGTAGATAAGCCATTCTCTCCGTTATCATTTCCCTCCACCATTTCCCATGACAGGCTTTTCAATAACGCTGTTTCTCTGCATCGCGCTCCGATCTGTTTAATGGTCAGTCCTCATGGGAGCCACTTAGAGATGTGTGGAACAGAGTTGGCCGCAACACATTTCTTTGTAGCACAATTCTCTACATCTCTCGACAATTCCATGACACTCGCGTCATCCCCCCCCCCCCGAGCTCTCGTCATCTCTTCTCAAACCGGGGGTGCAATGCACTAATGAGTCAAGACAAGGCTAGCAGCATATGGTGATGATAATGAGATGAACAATGTTTGGGAAACAAGGCCATGCGTACGGCTGAATATCTGACACGTTGCTTTGGAGCGAACAGACAACGTTGCACAGTTAATTCCATGCAGCAACCTTAAGGTTAAACTATATGATATATATTATTCATGAGCATGCATTGCCAAGTTCCTGAGGCACTGTTTGTGGGCAAAAAAACTTACTGCTGATGCCAGTGACTTGCCTTTAAGATGGTATTTTTTTTTTTTTTTTATCCTGCGCCTGATAGAGCTTGCTGCTGAGACATCATACAAGTTCTTACAGGTGCTGGTCATAAAATTAGAATATCATGAAAAAGTAGATTGATTTCAGTAATTCCATTTAAAAAGTGAAACTTGTATATTATATTCATACATTACATACAAACTCATATTTCATATGTTTATTTTGTTTAATTTTGATGATTACAAATGACAACAAATGAAAATCTCAAATTCATCATATCAGAAAATTAGAATCTTGTGAAAAGGTTCAAAATTGATGGCACCTGGTACCACACTCTAATCAGCTAATTAACTCAAACCAC
>NC_051446.1:11704999-11730397 GCF_001649575.2 Kryptolebias marmoratus | reverse complement strand
TGATGAATTTGAGATTTTCATTTGTTGTCATTTGTAATCATCAAAATTAAATGAAATAAACATTTGAAATATATGAGTTTGTATGTAATGTATGAATATAATATACAAGTTTCACTTTTTAAATGGAATTACTGAAATCAAACTACTTTTTCATGATATTCTAATTTTATGACCAGCACCTGTATGTGTTGCTAAATCTCAGGTTAAGATGCTCATATAAACCCATTCAACTGACACAGGCACACGTGGTCTAAATATGAGTAAAAATAACTTATTATATAAAGTGGATATGGCTTGACTTTTGTTCACACAATTAAGCTGAGGTCCTTCTAATTTCCTGCTTTATTTTTGTCGTATTTTAGAAAAAGTTTTAACTATTTATTCACTGTATCCAGCTTACTTATCCATCCATCCCATCAGGTGCATAAAAACGACTGATGTTGCCTCTGGCTCTGAGAAACAGAACCAATAACAAAGTGTCCTAAACAAGTTTGGTTGCAAGTCTTCTTCAGTATGGTGTGACGTTCATTTTGTACACGAGGGACCCATTTATAGTAAAGTAGATGACAAAATGGTACACCTTGAGGCTTAGCTACTTACTGAGGTCTTAGTTAGAGCCTCTTCATACTGGATGGTAATCCTGCTACGCGCTCCACAACCTATCAGAACATGGCTGGATTGCCAGTAATTTAGAAAACCTTTGGCAGTGCGAAGGCAATCATGACCGCTATGGTAGTACTCACCAAGTAGGCTTCTCCATAACCCTGAAATGGGCTCCTGTTTCGTCATCATGCTCTATACCACTGCTCTGGCATGACTCTCTTGGATCGGGTCGGGATGCAGCTATGAGTAATATGTCTGCGCTAGGTTGTTTCAATGATCTTGTCACAATCACAGCCTAGACATGAGGCTAGTGTAACCAGTCCTTCAAATTCTGGACAACCAAGGCACACTGATGTGTGCAGTCTCCATGTCATGGCTACACTGCTACTGCTGTCACTATGCTTCTCCCAGGACCCTGATACTCAACACAATGACAAACCACCACTACCTCACTACAGATTATTTGTTCACACTCAAAAGTATGTGGTGCTATCACACTCTATCATATATGATAGGGAGCGTATTTCATTTTTAATAGGTGCTTGAAGAACTTGCCAAGTCTTTGCAAAGACTATCCCCGTTCTGACTGATTTTTTCTTTTTTTTTTTGTATACATAACTTGGTCATCTTCAAGTGTAAAGAGGGCCGTAGAGGCTGACCTCTCTTTACAGCACAATGTCAGTGCTGGAGAATAATCTGACTTCACCGAATAAACATTCAAGGGTAAGCAAAAAAAACTCATTAATTTCTTTTTTTTTAATTCCGTCCCAAATTATCTTAAGCAGTACTGAGCCAGTCATGCTGATGTAAACGACTGTCGAATGATTGGAAAACAAGAGAGTCCCTAAAAATGTTCAGGCAAAGAACCACGCAGACCTGCATTGTTTGATCAATCCAGATCGTTATTGAACATCACTGTTGTCCACTTATAGCTCTGGGTTGTTGCTTCTCATAACAGAGTAGAAATGGTATCATATTGAAAGTGGAACAAGAAGAAATGATCAGCCAGTCATTTAATAACCAACAGCCTTTGAGTCAGCCTGAGTCACATTTACCTTTCTTGAAGCAACTCTAAAGTTTTCCTTTAAAGTTATGCAAGGGCAGATATTTCATTTTACTTTTGGGAAAATAATAAAAAAACAAAAAAATTATTTCATGAACATGCTGATATAAACCCCTTGTCTTTACACATCAAAAACAAATTTCCTCTAGATACATTTAATAATGACTCTTAGGCAGCAACATGGGTGTCTCTATCATTTTTTCACATTCTCCTTCCAGTCTTTGGTTGTTCAAGGGACAGTTATGATTAAACTATCCTATTTGAGAAGTAACAGCTGATGTGCACAGGTTTTAGTCTGCAATCACACAGAGATAGGCGTTTGCTACGAAATAAAAAAAAAGCACTGACCATCATGGGTCACAGGAATAAGTTGGATAGCAGCGAAACCCAAGCCAACCCTAACAATAGGATTTATCAAAAGACAGTTTTTAGGCACAGCCTTAAGAGTAAACAAGGTGTAACCTCAGAGACAGAAATTGGAAGTTGGTTCCACAAGAGAGGAGCCTGATCACTGAAAGCTCTGCCTCCTGTTCCTCTTTTTAGAAACTCAAAGAACCACAAGGAAACCTGCAGTCTGAGAGCAAAGTGCTCCATTAGGAAAATGTGGAACAATAAAATCTTTAATATAAGATGGAGCTTGGTTGTTGAGAGCTTTGTATTTTAGAAGCAAGACATTAAATTCTGTTTTGAATTTTACAGCTAGCCAGGGGAGAGAAGCAGCATTTTGAATCAATTAAAGATTTTTTAGAGAATTCTTTGGACATTATCCTGATCAAAACAAACACCAAGGTTCTTTACATTTTACAGTTAAAGCATTTTTTTCATGGCTTTACTTAAGAGAGCATTTCCTCCATATGTCTGTTATTATTGTAAAATGAGTGGATCGGGTGATAAAACTGCTCATTTCCAGTTTGAACGCTGTGTTGGCACTCATGAATCAGACATACAATTAATAGTAGCTATGTTGTTTTCTATGCTATAAAAATACAGGGGTTAGACAATGAAACTGAAACACCTGTCATTTTAGTGTGGGAGGTTTCATGGTTAAATTGGACCAGCCTGGTGGCCAATCTTCATTAATTGCACATTGCACCAGTAAGAGCAGAGTGTGAAGGTTCAATTAGCAGGGTAAGAGCAGTTTTGCTCAAAATATTGCAATGCACACAACATTATGGGTGACATAGTAGTTCAAAAGAGGACAAATTGTTGGTGCACGTCTTTGTGACGTATCAAGAGCCACGGTATCCAGGATGTCAGCATACCACCAAGAAGGACGAACCACATCCAACAGGATTAACTGTGGACGCAAGAGAAAGCTGTCTGAAAGGGATGTTCCAGGTGTTTCAGTTTCATTGTCTAACCCCTGTATGTTTCCTTGTTTAAAACAGACATTTACAAAGTAGGTACTGTTCCAGATGTTGGCCCACTCACTGAAGTCAGGTATGTGGAGACGAACTGGAGGCAGAAAACCAGTGTGAAACTTGTATAAACTCAAAGTTTTTTTTTGCTTTTTATCTAAAAATAGTTCAAATAAAATAATCTGAGCACTAATTGCTTACACAGGCTTCCAAAACTGTATGCAGATCTTCCACCTCCTTTCATAAGCATTGGGGTCAAATAGTTTGAGCTTTTACTTAAACTTTAAACTGCTGCAGGAAGCAAAACCCATTGAGCCTCGCTCCATTTCTCTTTTCGTTCTCTCTATGTGGCAACTTTTTTGTTTATGTTACAAGCGTTTCACAAGATTTCTCCCTCTTGCTCATCAACCTCAAGGCCCCAAACTTCCCCTGTGCAGGCTTCCATTACGCAACACAAAAGGGATTTTACACCCAGCTCCTGGCAAAAACTCCCATGAGCTCAGGGGCCACGTTGGGACGCCTCTGTAGTCTCTGAGCCGTTTGCGAGCCTCCGTGCTGCAGGGGAAAGATAGGAGCCAGAGGGATGAGGTCAAGACAGATGCAGCTTCTCGTGTGCTGTATAAACAGACAGAAGGACGAATACAGAGGAGGCTCTCGACTTCCGTCTCACACAGGCTCACACATAACCTGCTTACCATTTTCAGTGTGACTAAATAGAGAAGCAGAGAGGACCCCACACACTCCTACACAAGCATGAGGCTGCACGCGTGCTGTCACACCAGAGTGAATGACTTCTGATAAGGAAGCTGCACATTTTTTTTTTCTTTTCTAGTATAACATTAAATGCCTAGCATTCCTTGAAGGAATGCATATCACCCGCTGACTGTCACCTCATCATGTGCCTGGAAATGATGAAATCAAAGCTGTTTTCGTCAAATCTTGAAAATAAAGTTATGCACGATATCACATGACTTTGCAAAACCTTGGGCCACTTGTTAGCGCTTTTAGTATGTGTTGTGAATGACTTTCAGCCATTACCACATCAAATTTCAGCGCAATATCTGTAAAGTTATAGTGGCTCATGGGATATTTCTGCTAACAGTCACACACATGCACACAGACAGACGAAAACATTGTCAAATATAAAATGTTTAGAATTGATCTTGATTTCATGAAGTGCCACAAACAGCAGCTTTTGTTCCCTTTCATTTATGATTTTCAGACTTTTATTTACACAAGTTTTATTGTCGCTTGAGTTTTGTGCCAATATTGATTTCAGTGTTTGTTTTCACAAGGAAAGAAGCAGAGAAGGTGGCCAGGAGGTGTCTAAGTTCCGGCTTTAAGTGTTATGTGAAAGTGCCTAAAGAAACCCGGTTCCCTTATTTTTAACGTACCTGACAAAAACAAAGTGGAAAAAGTGAAAGAGGAGGCGCTCGGACACGTGAAGACTCAGTGGAGATAGTTGAACAGACAGAAAGAGCAGCAGGCAGCTTAACATAGGTTGCATAACAATGACTTCTTCAGCACAGTACAGCCGGCCTGCCTGTTAATATGTGGGCGCGGGTGACTGTGGGACAATGCGAACTCGCCGCGTGCTGCCGAGCAAATACTACACGAGAGAGTACTGTTGCCATGACAAGAGAGGGGCAGAGAAGGACGACGGAGAAGAGGCTCTGCAGCCGAGGAAAGGGAAGGTTTATTTACTTTCCGGGTGAGGAGAAAGAGGGAATAATAGATGAGTCAGCTGCTTACAATTTTCCAAGCCGAATCAAACAGGCAGTGAAAATACACTGTACAGCCAGTGGCGATGGAGTCGAGCCAAGCAGGAGACAGAAGCACTACCACATGCATACAAGTGCTCGAGCTCTCTGTTGATATTTCCGTCTGTCCTCATGTTGTTGCTTCTTCGTTTTGTCCTGCACTCACCAAATTCTAGAGGATGCATTTAGGGACACTGCAGAACACCCCTCGGTGTGCGGCAGATTAGTGAATATTTTTGTTTGGCACACAAAGAAAGCGCAGGTTCCTCTCTGGTGTGTGATTTGCTCAGAGCTCCATGTTGGACGCTTTGAAATCACTCTGCGGCTTGTTGCGCGCCTCTCCAGTGTTGTGCACACTCACACACCGCACTGCTGACTGTACTGTCTGTTACCTGGCACTCGTGAGCTCATCATCTACATGCTGTCTCATCAGTGCAGTCACACTTAATGTAATCCTGATACTCATGCACCATGCCCTGTAAACACCTCTTTCATCACTAAAATGAACTCTGGTGTGAATTTCAAATCAAAAGAACAGCTTCTCTCCATAAAAAAATAAGGTAGTTTTGAATTTTATGGCAGCAATACATCTCAATAAGTTGGGACAGGGGCAACAAAAGGCTGTAAAAGTAAGTGGTATGAATAACAACCGGCTGAAGGAGCATTTTGTAACTAACTGGGTTAACAGGTCAGTAAGAGGGCTTGGTATAAGAAGAGCATTTTAGAGAGGCTGAATTTCTCAAAAGTAAAGATGTCCCAACTTTGTTGAATAAGGGCTGTACTCCATGGCATCTTTATATATTATACATTTCTCCTTGCAGGTGATTGATATGACCAGCAATGATTCAACCATAAACCAATTTACAGACACAGTCACAATAAATGTTGGCAAAGAGCTGGAGCTGCAAGAGCCGAAAGTGGAAAACTGTCAACATTAATTTTGTTCAGCTAGATGCCACCTGATCAAACTCAGAGGTCTAATGAAAAAATCATACAAACAGACCTTTAGAATAATGTGCTGACATTGAACATCTGCCAGTGAAAACCATACACCTTGTCAGATTTGATTATAATCAGCACTGCTACTGGTTCAGCTGTTTCAATGGTTCTTTTATCAATTTTTTTTATTTTTTTCATTTCTCAAACTTGACAACAATTCAAGGATATGTTAGTCATTTTAAAGTGGTATTTTGTGGAAAAACTATGAAGAATTATTACATTACTTGATGTAGATAGCTCCTTGAACAGCCTCAGTTTGAAAAATACCGTTCTACTGTGACAAGGCTGGCAGGTTAATGGCTAATCCGCTAAGATCAGAGTGGATTGCTGCAGTTTTAATAATGTCCAATTTCCAATCTTAAAAGCTTCAGTAGTCTGTGTGAATGCTTTTTTTAAAAAATAAACTTCACACTGCTGTCAATTTTGCAGTGCATGGCTTTTTTTTGACATTCCCTGATTCACTATCCTGTGCTCTCATGGCTTACTGAACATCTACCCTGGCCACTCTCTCAGACCTGTCAGGATGCAGCTTTGTCAAGAACAACTATTGTCAAACTTTAGATTTAAAGGCCCAAATCAGATTTCTAGAGAAGTTCAAAGTTTCAGAACAACTGGTGATAAGCAAATCATTTTCTATTTGTTTATAATAAATGGCACCATCATGTAGAAACAAACATGAACCTAAGCTGCCAAAAAAGACCATAAAAATTATGTGCACTTTAGTTTTTTAATAACTTGATTCAACCCAAACTTTATTAAATTACTTTCATTACTCATTCCTTTGTTTTCACACAAGAATAAACTAAATAAATAAATCAAACTTAAAAGCAAGAAGATGTTGACATCAAAATGATTAAAGTAAAAGTTCCTGATGGCCTGAGAGTTAAAATACAGAGTAATCTAGTGTGAAAAATGGCACAGTCTGCCTCCAATGAGCTGCCTAAACCTTGGTACAAAAGATGTTGCTGACAGATGAACCAACTGACTTAAATGTTCATTTGTCAAGCAACCATGATATGAGCTTTTTACTACGTTTATTGCTGAGAATGCAAAATGAGAATGCTGCTAGAAATTTGACTTTTTATTGCTAATTTTCTTCTGTCTCAGTCATGCTCTCCATTTCTCATATCTAGCATCCATCTCTAACTCACCTTGTGCACTCCCTCTCTTTGTGCGCCACACCACGCTACACTACCACATTGGTAAACATACACTTCACAGCACTGTACCAATACATTTCAATGTACGATCACACCATGGGTATGACGTCTGCACTAGGTTGTCTGCATGGCCTTTTCAGAGTCACGTTTGTAACCTTTGCATTCTTATTATGTGCCTGATAACCTTACTAAGACCCTGCAAACACCATTCGCATTCTGTTTGATTTTTTTTTTGTCATCAGAGTCAATAGTCTGTATGTAACCCAAAGTGTCCTCATTCTCTTCTTCAGGAAACACTGCTTCGCATGTGTTCAATGTGTCCCTGCTCAGATGCAGTTGATTTAAATAAATAAACTCCCTTAACCACTTGTTCTGTTAATGACTCCTCAATTTAAGCTAGGTATGTTGAAGCAGAGACTCATGTAGGACATGCAGGTCAGGGTGCTTTGAGGAGCAGAGTTGGGAAACGCTGCAAAAACCTCTCACTCCAAACAAACATGGGAAAAATATGACTGCACGTTGCCAAATACCAGACTTGGCCAACTTTGATCCTTGCGTATTGCATGTTGTCTAAACGTGGACTTTCATTTCCACGTTCCATTGCAGAGTAAACAGTGGAATGTGAAACGCATTCTGCAGTGGACATCCTGCTGAACCAAATCTGCCTCACTGGAATGAATTAGTGAAATCCTGTGATTTTATTTCCTACATTGTTAGAGTAAAAGCCTTCTTACAGGATTACCGTACCTCCCATACAGGATTACATCCACGGTCAACAATGAGTAGTTTAAATAGCATCCGAATGGACTCCTTCAGATGTTACAGAGTTTTTCCACATTAAGTCATGTTGGAACTCTCTATCTGTGGAACAGTTCTTGGCCTGTTGATGACGTGCATTCGAACGAACAGAAGCAGGGTTTAATATAAAACCACAGTGCACAATTCTACTAAAACAGAACAAAAGAAATTCATCATTTGTGTAAAGTGGCAGCCACTTTAAGAACATCCTGCATTTTTTTTTTCCTTTTTCCAGATACGTTCTTATTTTTCATTTGTTTTTACACACATGCTTCTAGCTCAAGAGAACTTGTTGATTTTGTTGTATTTTGTATTCTGGGCCTCCCTCCTCTGTTAAGTTTTTTTAAAGAAAAAATTGCTTAAGGAGATGATTTCTCTTTGGTCAAGGTTTCTCTGTCTCATCAGAGAAAGAGGTAGGAGTTATAATGTTTTATTTTATTTTATTTTTTTGATGCATTGCAGTGAGTGCATGAACGACTCTGAATCAATTTATAAATGTCAAAAATCGATTATTATTTCATGTTAAAGATGTTTTGTAATGTCCTGCAAAAGGCGGAACTGTGATGTGCAGTGCCTGGTCCATTTTTGGCATGTCCACAATAGAGATGCGAGTCACATCTTCTGTACTGAAAGCCAGTGTTTGGAAGTACTTCAGCTTCTATGAACTTAAAGGAAAAATGAGGTTCACAAAAACCACACTATATTCAAATTACATACATGTTTCTTCCTGAAAGAGGAGAAAAACAGCCACCCACTTCTCAGCTTTTTGACTCCTTTTGTTCATTTAGCTCCCCAAAACTTGTTTAAATGAAAATGGTTTTATATAAAGTATTTTTTAGGTCTTAGAGAGTCTATGCTCAGGATTTTGTTTCAAGTGTGATTATGGATGCATCAAAATGCATCCATAATCATATTATAATTGCATCCCAGCCCTCTGATTTGTAATCAAATCCAATCATGAGGTACCTAACGATTCCTACCCTTGGTCTTTTATTTCCGTTTCCACTTTTCTCTGTGGTACATTGTATTTTTCCAAATAAGTGAGTCATTCCAGTGAAAATAATTTAAAAATATTCCCAATTTAAGGAATCATTTGCCTAAAATATTGCTGTAGATCAGAAAAAGAACTGTTGTACAATGTAAGTTGTAAAATGTTTTTTTTTTTCAATTAAGTTTCGTCCCAACATTATTTATTTGAATACTTTGTATTTTGCTGCTTGTTTTAATTTGGTTAAAGAATTAAGCTGCAGGAGGACAAGTTGACAGTGTGTGGTGACCTCAGATGGTCAGCTTTTACTTGTTGTTTTTGGTTCAGCTCAGTGAAGCGCTGTGACCACACTGAGAAACTCCCGCCGCGTTCCCCTTCATCATCCTGACAGACGTCCGTCTGACAGCTGTCACTCATCGCCAGTGGATGGGTTCATGCTGGCATGATGTCATCTGGGTGCCTAGTTTTATTTTTCTACTCTCAGCTACTGAATTTGTGTTTATGAAGGTGATTATTTTTTCTCTACAACTCAGGGATTGAAAGAGTAGAGGGGGATGCATTTGCATCTTATTGTTCAATTTTTCTTTCTTTATTTTCTCAAAATTGCTTTAGGCGAGGAGTCCCAGATTCATCTTTCCTAATTTTTGTCACTCTTGTTCTCAGAAGGTGTCTGCTGATTTCAGTAATTTTGAAATGATTAATATTATTTCTTTTTTCAGGCAAACAGAACAGAGTTGTTTCTGCATTCAAACTGATGTGTTAGTGTTGGAGGAAGCTTAAATAACGCGTCAGTCTGGTTAACAAGGAGAAGCTGAGCACGTTATTATTCTCATGCATATGAAATGAAGAAGAACTGGCCACAAATGGCTGCTAAGAGACAATTAGCAATGCAACTTATACACTGGAACATAATGGGATAATCTATGGGAAACATTTCTTTCAGTTTCCAATAAAACCATCATAAGCAGTAACTTCATTTGCACTACTAAAATCTTTAACAAATCACCACCCCAACTAAAGCCTTCAGTGTGAAGTGTTGGACTACTCTTACCACAGAAAGTGCATGATGCAAAGCCCAGATTCTGACAAGAATACTAGAAAAGGTACCAAAATGTAGGAATGTGTTTAAATAGGTGAATAATAAACACATACAGCATTAAGAAAATAGGCTAAAGTTAATGAGGGGATTGATAATTAAGAACCATTTGTGATTAACAGAAGTGGTTTTTCTACCATATATGCCATATCATTACCCACGACCAAGATTTAAAAAACATTGTGAAACTATCATTCCTTGAAGGATTAAATATCACCTGCTGCCTTTCACATCAGTGGTTTGAACAAAGTCCTGATACGATCTGTTAACACTCAGAGTACATGATCTGAATGGGTCTTTGCTTCTACCACATCAAATTTTAGCTCAATATCTGTAAAACTGACTGAGTTGTAGCCATTTCTGTATTTGCTAAACTTGATAAGCTGCAGCAACCAATTTCAATTCAGTGGACCTCAAAAATTAATTAGTTGTAGATGTCTGATAGTTACTTTCAGAGTTTCTTTAAAATTTAGCCACTGATTCTGGATATATTTTGCTAACAGACAGGGGGGACTCCAACAGTTAACTTCAAAGTTAAAAAATAAAATAGCATACAGATTTTATTAGATCTTTTCAGACTCTCTGCCTGATCTGACTTTTGTTTTAAACAGAGGTGTCCAATCCTGGTCTTGAAGGGCCACTATCCTGCATGTTTTAGTTGTTTCTCTGCTCTTCAGCAGATCTTCAAGTTCTGCAGAAACCTTTTAATCACTCAGTCATTTAAATCAGGTGTGTAAAAGCAAAGAAACACCTAAAACTTGCAGGATCATGGTCTTCCTGGACCAGGATTGAACACCACTGTTTAAAAAAATGGTATAAAGAATGAGTTAGAATAGTTTCCCCCCTCTTTATCTTTTCACAACAGTGGCTTATGCAATTCTGTGCACCAGATCTCTGATTGCTCATGGTTTTGTTGTGGGTCAGTTCCTGGCATAGTGCCCAATAAATGAAGGCACTCTTTTACTTTGATATGATATAATGTTGTTCTAAACCAGACAAAATCCATTATGATTAAACCAGTGACCTCACACAGGACATTTTTTTCCCAAAACAAAGCAGTGCGCCGAGTTTTATCATGACTGGAGTGAATTGCTATTAAATTTATGAGAGCAATGTTTTCAGTGCAATGACTTAATGCCATTAGCTCTTTTTTCCCTAACTCCATTCTGTTGCTGTCTCCCTTACTACTTCTCTCACCTCCTGCAGACAATCTAATTTTTTTTTTAAACTTTGAGTGACCCAGTGTTCCCCAAGTAGCATTAAGCAACTTGATTAGTATTTCTTAATTTCTTCCAAACACTGTTAGAAATTTTAGCACTTATTCCTTCGTGTGGTATCACACTGGCTGTCACTCCGATGCTCTTTTTAATTGTCCTCTCCTTTGCGCTACTTCGTCAATCAGACTGTGTGTGTTTGTGTGTGGTTTGAGTCAGTGCCAGGGGTAAGTGTTTAATTAGTACCAACACAACTTGCTTTGTCTTGCCATTTGAGCTGTGCCGGTTTATAAGGCCCCTGAGTGCACCTAGCAGCTTAACAATGCGCCGCTGAGATAAAGCGGAGAGAATTTGCAGAGAGAAATCAATATTCTTCGGTCGAGGCTGTACAATGTTCCCATCTCTGTTTGCTGTGGAGCCCCAAAAGCCTGCCTGTGAGAACACCTTTAAGAGTATGAAAACAGAGGAGGGTAGAATTGTTTTAGATGGCCCTCCTTTTCTCATCAGTCTGTGTTTTGTGTGCTTTCCGCATTAATTTATTTTTTTTCTAGCTTCTTTAGTCGTCTTACATGTTCTTTTATGTCTGCCTACCACCTTTGTAACTTTTTCTATTATCCCCCTCTCTTTTGCCAATTTCCTTTATTCCCTCTTTTGCTCTTTAGTCTTTGTCTCTTGTTTCTCCTCAAATTATCAAGTGGCTGCATTAGAGCTTTTAACAAAATGTATTCTCTTAGTCAGAACACTTTTGCCTTCAGAAACAGGAGTTTGCAATTATCTGTCAGGCACAGCACAGCAAGAGAACAATTCCTGCGTTATGTTTTATCCTTCAGCTGTGCTCTGAAGTCAGGCTGTGCAGCCCGGCGAAACCACTATCGTTTAACCCTCTGCACATCTTTTCAAATCTAATTATCACTTATTTAATTAGAGGGAGACATTATAAGCCAATTATGAAACCGCTATACTAGGATTAATATAAGACATCTGTTACTTCCTACACCGTGAGCCGGTAACAAGTACACGTTTCGCACTCCCAGTCTCACCGAGTACTGTTATAGAAAAAATGGGTTCGGTGATCTGGAACAAATAAGTTACAGTTTCCAGGAGATTTGGAGTAACCTCAGTTGCAATACCTGTACAATACTGTTGCTTGTTGATTGTTGCGAAGACTGTCGCTGTAGCTCTTTTCACAAAATGGTTCGATGAAATAGCCGCACAGTTGGGCCCCTTTATAAGATACCTCTCTCCGTTCATAAATTACCAACGAAGCCAGCACTGGAAAACTATTCGAGGCATGGTTCGGCAATGTTGGCCTGTTTGGCATCTCCCATTCCAAATCCTGCAGCTGTCTGGGGGCACAAACCTTCTGTCACAACTACATCACATCATCAAGCCACAATGACGGCTTACCCTCTCATGTATCGACCATTATGGCTCAGAGGAATATCAGTAGAGAGTCGACTTCATCTGAAAGGGACTGAGATGCTTTCTGGCCATCTCAGTGTGATTTCTGAAAGGACCAGGGTGGCATGGGTGGGTTGGAGTCAACCTGCCTCTGTTACGTCTCTGAGTCACCAAGCCTAGTAGTAACAGAATCATACATAAAAAAGGTCAGTCAGCATCATGGCTCGAGGATGTGATACAGTGGTGACTGGGAGACCAGCCAGCCACAAGAGTTAAAGTAACAGATGTCTGACACACGTCAACGCTACAGAATTGCACTTCACAACTCCGCTGGTTCCACAATGTTGACTTTCTTTTTTGAAATTTCCATTACTGTTTTATGAACAGTCAGAAGCATCTTAAAGAGAGGCTCGTCTTCGAAGCAATATTGTGAAACAGCTTTGAAACAGGTGAAGTCCACTCACCTGTTTAACACATTTTAACTTTCTTTGCCTGTACTTTTTACTTTGCAGTGACATGTGGAAGAAGTTGCTAATTGGAATCACTTTGATATGTTGAAAAAAAAAGGGGCATTCACAGAATCCCAGAATGTGTGCATGTCATCAGTTTTCTTCTGTTTTTTGTCTTGTGCAGATGAATAGTTTGTGGTTGTGACTGAAAGTCAGAAGTAACAGGAAGAGTAATAGAGATGAAAAAAATTGCCCTGATGACAACAAAAGTATCATAGCATGGGTTACAATAATGACAACTAGCTGATATTTGGTCCTAATTTAAAAAAAATATATATATTTTTTTTTAAATCCTTTATGGAACAATATGCATATATTTCTTAAAGGCGAGCACAGGAGCTTGGTGGTCAGTGCCACGGTCTTCTAATCCTGAGCCTAGGTTGCATCTAGTGAAAAACAATTGGCAAATCTTTCATGTGAGTTTGATTGCTCTGGCGACCCCTGCTGAAAGAAAGCTATGTCTTGAATTGCTTTGATCATATATTTATTTTGACAGTCTGGCAGTATTGTTCAGTCATGTCACACTGCTAGGCCAATAGTGCCACATGACTGGAAGATGTAAATTCAACACATTCATTTAGGATTTCATGTGAAATTTCATAAATATGAACCTATACAGTTTTTAAGTTGAATGAAGGCAGCAAGTGGTGCCCATAGTATCAGTGTGAGCACCTCTTTTCATTATTGTAAAATAAGAAGATACGCTCACTGCTCTAACAAGCACATTCAAGTACTTTAACTCTTGTGAAGGTGGAACATGCCCCTCTCATTTCAGTATCAGCAGATTAACTCTGTGAAGAGTAAATGTCTAGTATGTTTTGCAGGGATTAAAGGTATTATCTTCCCTCTACCACACAGGGTAACATCTTGAACCTTGGACAAAGAAAGCTTCCCCCACTGGTCTCTCTGTGTGTGTACCTGCTTTTATTACCTTTTAAAGACCTTTTTTGGTACTTTCACCTATCTTGTCAACACCATTAGTCCTTATGGGGACCAAAGTGTGGTCTAGATGATGTAGAAAGTCATTTTTGGGTTAGAGGCTATGGCTAAGGTGTGAACTGAGTTTAGGTTACTGGTAATGGTTAAGGATAGGGGTAGGTAAGGCCCACTCAACTCTGAATGATGACTCTGTTCCACAATTTACACAGCCTATTAGATCCCAGATGGATTGCAGCAAATTTGGAAAAGCTCCGTCAGCGTTAAGGCAGTTATGATGCTGCTATACTATTAGAACTTGACAAATAGGGTTTTCTTGCAATTTACTTCATCCCCAAAACCTTGTCTTGTTTCACACCGTGCTCTATACAGTCACCCTGACATGACTCTCCCTGACATACTAGAAGATCACGCCATGCTATAGCCATTGGTATCACATCTATGCTAAGTTGTTTCCATGACCTTCTCACAATCATGGATGTTGTCTTCACATGCAGCCCTCCTGCTTTAAATTCTGAACGACCAACCCACCCAGGTGTGCCAAGACCCCACATCCATTACACTGCCACTGCTGCCACTATGCTCCACCCAGGATCCACTGCCAACACAATGATAAATCACTTCACTACAAACGTTCTGTGCATTCTCAAAACCCATTAAGACATATCATGCTCTATCATATGTAATGGGGAACCAGTGGCACAGAAACCCTGCAAAGACTATCCTCATTCTGGTTGTTTTTTGACGTCATAATGGGTTCATCATCCACTGTCATGGGCGCCTAACAAATAAATATAACATAAGGCATCTCTTAGAACCTACCCAAGATTAACAAGTGGTGTTAAAGTATATTTATCTTTAAACAGTGCTTTCATGCTTTATTTAAACTAAAAATGTGAATGTTAAGTCATTCAATTAGGTCTTGTTATGAACATTTATGTATGTCTATATCAGGTTTAATGTGACCACAGTCATTTTTCAAAGTTGAAATAGCTAAAAGTGAGGGATTTTAAAATTTAAAGCAAAATGTGTTGGATAAATAGTTAAACACAACCAAACCAACAACTAAACTACTAAAATAATGATTTTAAAAAAAGGTTGTTTAGTCTTGAGACAAATAGTCCTCTATTAGTACAAAAAAAAGCCCTGATTATTCCAGTTCAAACTGTATGAAATAAAAATAAATTAGTCTTCAATAAGCAGCTATTTCATCATTTACTGACCTGTAAATGCCGGATGCATTGCCTCATGCAAGATCAACTTATTGGAAAACTCTCATGTGTTAAATATAACTATACTGCAATAAGGTGTATAATATGTTTCAGCTCGAAAAAACTCAATAACAATAATAAAAACTGTTGGGACCTGAATAGACTTTATGAAGCAGCAGATTCTGCACTAAAAAAACAGGAACGTTATGTAGGTTTGAGCTGCTAATTGTAGATTAGTGTTTTTCCTGTCATGTCGTCCTTTAGCAAACCATTTGCCCGGTGCATGTCGGCCAGCGAGGCTGGGGTTTTGAACATGATTTTAACCTTGTCCCATTTTCTGTCCTTGCCCATAGAGAGTGGCCAGATTAACAACAATGTGGGAGCGGGCTCAAGCGTTGGCCAGCCGCACCCGTACCCGGCCCTCAGCCAGCTGGCTCACGTCTACGAACAGCAGCAGCAGCAGCAACAGCAACAGCAACAGCAGCAGCAGCAAAACAAGGATCTGAACAAATATGCCTCGCTGAAGGCTGTAGGTGAGTGCTATGTTTTCCTGATTAGTCTGACATCTTTACAAGTTGAGTTTGGCACTTATGATGGTTTTTGGCACAGATGTGACACAGCCTGACAGTAGGCTATTTTTAGTTTACTAATAGTTTTGTGACCCCAATACAAAAAGGGGCAGCAGATACTTTTTCTCGAGGCCTGAAGGACGGCTGTGACTCACCTGTAGGAGTCTGGCCGGTTCTTTTGACAGGTGTTATTGATTGCACCGTGCTCTAAGACAGAAACTGCTCATTGAGCTTTTGGACTGCTGCTCAGCTAGCGCTACCAATTTCAATGAAGCTAGCTGGCAGTACAGGCAATTAGAAATTTTCTCACATTCCTCAGATGTCATTTGGCAGTAGCGTCAAAGTTTCATAACCTGCAGTCATTGGAGCTTGATATAAATGTTGTGGCATGCTGATTTATACCTGACAGTTACCCTGTCCTTGATTGATCAAGAATTTGCAATGTCACAAATTATCTATTAATAGATGTCATTATAAACAGATACACAACACTATTTGAGGCATGGCGCTATTAGAGAAATGACTGTATTGATCTTGGCTTTGCAATGAAGAGAATTAATTTGAATGGCAAATCTAGATATTAATTTACAGTCTGCTGTAGAAATAAATTATCTGTGAAGTAAAGATGTTATTCTCTGTGTCGTATGCTGCATACAGAAGACCCTGATCCATCAAACTTGAGACACTTTCAAGTGATAATTCTGTTTGCTTGTGCTAAATCCGGTTTTCTGTCCCAGAGGCAAGAAAAAGTTATGCAACAATGGTGACAGTTAACATTAAAACATCCAAACAGATAACTATTGAGTTTATACATGTATATAATTGTTATATTAGTAATAACCAGCTACTACCACACCAAAGTTTAGTTCAATATCTGTAAAATTAACTGAATTATAGCCATTTGTGACAGCTGTAGATGTACAGCAAGTGATTACTTTCTCAAAGTTTCAGTAAAAATCCATCCATAAATTCAAGAAAAAATTTGCAAACAGATTGTTGACTCCAATAGTTAATTCTAAAGTTTCATGCAGTGATCTCATGTGATCAGTGAGCACTTGGAGTATGTGTTATGGATGACTCTCAGCTACAACCACATCAAACTTTAGCTCAGTATATGTAAAACTGACTGAGTTATGGTTGTTTTTGTGTTTTTTGTAAGATCAGTTGGCTGTAGCAGCCATCTTGAATTGGACTAAATCTAAAAGTTAATCAGTTGTAGAGGGACCTGTAATGATTATTTTCAGAGAGTTGCATTAAAATTTGTCCAGTGGTTCACGAGAATGTTTGGTCACACAAACACACACACAGACACAGAGACATGGGAAAAAAACATTACTACCCACCTTTTGCCATGACAGTGGGCAATAATAAACTAACATATTAACCTTATTCATAATGCAGCCCAAAAGGAGTGTTTTTCTATGAAATAGTTGCAAACATTTTGAAGATACAAAAACTGTTATGGGGGAGTGGTTAAACAGCCTATCTAGACCATAGTCTAATTCTGGATTGCAGATGTCTTTATGAATTTTAGCAATCTTTTTCTTTCTTCTACAATATTTGCTTTTTGGACATTTTGAAAAAGTTGGCTTTAACTTGCTAAATTTGGCTATACAGTTGGTTATACAACAACTCTTCTTGGTTTTAGTTGTGTTTTCAAGCTGGTCACACAGTTTGTGGTTATTCAGTCTGGGGTTTTCTTTGGACCAACCCTCCCGTGTCTCTTACCTGTCCTCTCAAGCCCCAGTCGGTGGAGGCAGATGTCCTCCCATCCTGAGTCTGGCTCTGCTGGAGGTTTCTTCCTGTTAAAGGGAGTCGTTCCTTTCCACTGTCACCAACATGCTGCTCAGGATGGGAGACAGTGACAAAGTGAAAATTCAACACAATCTGTTGGATTAGATAGATAACGTTTACTAATTGGCATTTTATAGTGTATATAAATGTTTTTGTACAGTGCTCTGAGATGACATTTGTTGTGAATTGGCGCTATATAAATAAACTGAATTACATTGAATTCTTTTACTTGGTGGGCATAACCCAAGTGTGTATATCACATATAATCCCTCTATAAACATGTTTGTGAAAAGGCTGATCAACAGCGTCATCCTGAATTATAGAAAAAGAAAAGTTTAGCAAATATATTTTCAAAGTCCCAGAAGAATGAGGAAATACAGACATCACATTTTCTGCCTTTTGACTGCATAAAAGTGGTTCAGTGTTCTAAAATGCCAACAGAGTATGTCTTGATGTCAGTTCTTGAAGATCAAAGAACAAATGGGTTTCTTCTCAACTCCACATTTCACACCCATATTCAACAAGGAGAAAAATAATCATCCTAGGAAAAGCAGACATGCAATTTTTTTTTTCAATGAAACTGAGTTTCAATAGATCAGAGGGCAGAGCAGCTACAAGACGTGCTGCAATTTGAGTTCCGAACAAAACCTGGCTGTTCCTCCACAGACAGACCTCACTGTCTGATGTTAGGCTTTCACTTCCTTTCATCTCAACACAGAAACCCAGCAGATGGATGCCACACGTGCTCTGAGGACTGCAGAAAGCAGCTTTTCAAATGAATGATATCACTTTAACTACGGCAACAAATGAGACAGGTTTATAATAATGTCACAAAATATGTAATGATTCTTGCAAAGTAACAGAAAGTTTTCAGTTATTATATTGTTTCTGCAAATGTCAGTGTGTGTGTGTATTAGCAAAATATCTTGTGAACCCCTTGTTTGTTTTTTAATGAAACTTTCACAAAGTAATCACTGGATGATTGCCTGCAACTCATTAACATTTCGAATCAAACCAATTCAAGATGGCTGCCACAACTATTTGACTTTAGCCAACTCAGAGAAGAGCCAGAACTCAATCAAATTTAGAGAAAGTCAGCTGAATTTGCTGTGACAGTACCTGAGAACCATCCCCAACGTATAATCCGAGCATTATACATCTCACAAGATCTCGCAATATCACTTGAGGTAACACATAATATCATTTATAAGGTGTGCCCAAAACGGCTACAACTTTGTCCATTCTCATCATAAGATGATATTAGTTTAAAACAGCTCCACATTTGATTTCTTGTGAGAAAATGAATTTTCTTTTTTTACAGATTGGCCTTATGTTCTTAGGTAGGAATGTTTGTATTAGGGGCAGTGGGCGATACTATATCTTGACACATGACACATTAAAGGTACATGATCAGTGAAAACTGATACAATCAGATTCACTCTTATCGTGACACAGTGCAGTTTTAATTCCACACAATGAGAGTTGATTCAATACAATATGATGAAGGAATGGAATGACCCATATAAAGTTCCATTTAAAAAAGGCAATTTTTTGAAAACAGAAAAAAAAAATTGAAAACAGAAGAACTACAATAAACAAAATAAAATGACGTTTGAATACCTGCAGCAAGTCTGACTGAATAGTATAACTCCACATTGGTCTGTCACTTTTAGTCAGCTCTGTTTTCAACGCACAGGCCCAACTTTAAGTTTTCTGGTGTTGCTACAAAGGAAATAATACTGCTACCCCGCATGACCGGTACCAGAAGAGGACCTACAGACTAGAAAACTAATCAAATCAGAAGTATATTCTTTTTGCAAACATATAACTACTAGGGGTGTAATGATACACACGACCACAACAGAAAAGGAAGAGCAGAAGATGCTATCCAAAGCAGTGTACGCCAGAGCAAAACAAGAATCATCCGTTACATGACATGCTTATGTTTGAAATAGTTAGTTTTAAATAAGTAATGTGGGAAATGTTTTCTGCTCATTATGATGTACTGTAGCAGTTGAAAAAGGGAGGTGGATATATGGAAAGCCAAAAAGGTTCATGATTTGCAAGTTTTGAAATGCCCTTTGGTGTCTAATAAACACTGGTAAATATACCACCGGGTGTTCAATAAGTGCCACAGGTGGGTGAACAGCCCACTAGCACTCACATAACAGAGAAGCTAGTGTTTACCCTTTGCCATATTTATTTATTTGTTTTTACATTCGAAGAGGTTTATCAGTTCTGAATTGCTTTTTGCATCAAGTCTAGGCCAAATTAATAGACCCAAACTACATTTCGGTGTTATTTTTGCAGTTTTTGACTTTACTCAGCTTTATGTTAAACACATTGTCAGTAGAAAACTGTTTATAGTTCAAAATAGATGATTCAGACAGTACCACATGACTTTCTTTTTATTTACCACCATACTGCACATGGTCTGCTAGCGACCCCACTGGCAAGAGTTGCTTGTTTCTCCATCTCTGTTTTTGGAGGTCACCTTACCTGTTTCAAATAAGACAAAGAAAAAAGTCATAAAAATAGCATTTGGCATTTGTTGTGTGTGTGTGTGTGTGTGTGTGTGTTTTTGTTGTTGTTGCACAAAACCATTTCTGAAATCATTTATTGTACCGTTACACCCCTATTAAATGCAAATTTTTTACTTATCTGCTATAAATTTGAGCAAATGCATGTAGAAACAAACCTGCTTGCGGTCTCTTCATCTAATAATTAATGATGAAAGATCTGTGGAAAATCATTAAAATCAATGCATTTCAGTTTCATCACAAAACTGCATCTATTTGCAGCTGTACTCCCAATTGACTTGCATCATATACCTGCATATCTGTGTGTTGGTTAATATTGATTAATGTTCACATTCGTAGTGTTCGGATCTGGTTGTTTGTCTCATGTGTCTCTGAGGGACACCCAATACTGGACAGGTTGATCATTCATACCAAACCCAATACAAAGACACAACAGATAAATCGCCATGCACACTCACACCTAAACCAACAATGTGGCATCATTTAACCTAGCATGCACAAACAGTGGCCTGAAAGCGGAGTGCCCAGAAAAAGTAGGGAACAGAAATAATATTATACAAATTCAATGCAAAACTAATTCAAATTTGCTTAATTGTCAATTAGTTAGTGAATGGTGTTCATCTGCAGTCATTTCTTGCATGCATACTACAAATAGAGAAACTAAAACAATAACTACAGTGATTTTCTTTCTTTGCCCCTGTTACCTTGCCTCACAGTGACCTGTTTGTGTTTGTGGGTGCCTGAGGCCAGTGAGGCTGTGTAAATATTAAAATAAGAATATGAAAAAAAATAAATCCTGTTCTCTCAAAGAGTTTCCTTGAAGCAGAAGACAAACTGCCTGAAAGGAGATGACAAAATGCAGCAGAGAAACTTGGTGTTCCCGGGGCTATGTTGTTTATCGAGGTCTGTTCTAACAGTTTTAGTTGTTGGTGATGCAGATGGAAAAACAAAACCACAATGACTGCCTATAGGCTGTGAAAATCTGTATTTTTTTCAGAAAAGTGTCTGGAAATTATTTCAAGTGTACATTATTTCCAATATCTGTAATAATATGTGCTAGATTATGGAACATCTACAAAGAAACAGTTGTTTTATAGAGTTTGAGAAGGTTAAGTTTAGAAAATTACAATTATTTCAGGCTGCCGTATACAATTTACATACCAACTTGTTTCCTTTTTCATTTCAGGCTTCTTTTGAATCAGCTGATTTTTTATATATATATATATATATATATATATATATATATATCTTAAATGGCACTCATCTTCCTCCCTCCTGTTTGCTCTTCTAACCTTTAATGTCTTGGCCATCTTTTCTGTCCTCCTGCCGCAGTCCTTAACTCCTTTGCCTTCCAACCTTCCCAGTCACCTTTATTTCCTTTCGCATCTTCCTACTTTTCATCTTCACTTTTTTCATATCATCGCCTGTATCATTTAACTTCTGCCCCAACCTTCTCTTTTTGCCTCTTTTGTCTTTGTCTCCAATCAGCGCCATCTCCTCTTCACCTCCTGACAGCCATCTGCCTTCCACCTTAATCCGTCATGCTCCATATCACTCATCAAAGAATCATTGGAGGGCTAATTGTGATCCCCTCCTATAGCTGCTCATATCTATTTCCATAATTGAAGGGAGCCTTCTCCCTTCAGGCTAAGACCTGACTGTCACATTTTTCTTCAAATAAGTGGAATTCAAAGAGACACCTAGAAAATGATTGGAAAGAGGAGGCATAGACCCTGTGAACCTTGGACTGTAGGGATCCCCGTAAGGGAATAATGCAAACATCGCACACAAGCTATAGAAAATGTTTATCTGAGTAATGGTGAGAAGCATTTTTTTGCAGAAAACATGTCTGCAGCACAAACATGTAACTTCACTGCCTGATGACCCCTCTAGATAAAAAGATCAGCACCGACATCCCTCAAATGTAGCCACTCACCATCCTGGCTCCTTAATTGCCACTGCCACTTTCCCAATGGTCTGATAAGCCACACTTCTGTCAATCAATAGCCAAGTCTTCTGCTCCCCTGTGCATTTATATAAGGTCACTTTATTGAATTCTAACAGCAACCAAGACAAAACCCCACTAATAAAGGTCCCTTGGATACAGGATGTAGACTTCTGCAGCTACAAATGACCAATTATGGCCAACACCTAATGTACAAAAGCTCTGGTAAATCTCACAGTGGTCATTTCTCCTATCTGCCATATCATTTAGTTTTCCACAGAAGGAACACAAAGGAAATCTATCTTAATTGGGAAAGAATTGCTGATTTTTTTCTTTTTTTTATCCCACTTTTGTTTGTGTTTTAATACACAGCAGCAATCATTCAGTGTTGTAATTTATATTGCATGCTGCCTACAGGGTTAAACCTGTCTACTACCGACAATTGTTGAGTGGAAAAGGGTAAAAGTATATCTCGTTTAAGCCACTCTCACAAAACACTTAAAGCTGGGCCTGAGACAACTCAGTGTGATTTCTGAAAGGTCCGAGGCAGCATGAGGGATTGAAGTCAAGCCACTGCTATTACTCCTCTGAGCCACCAAGTGAGGTGGTGACAGGGCCAAAACAGTCGATGCATAAAAGCTGGCACTGCGATTTGTAGCGATGACAGGCGGTCTGTGCGACCACTCAGCTGCAGGATAGAAAATGTCAGAAGATTTTATTGCTTCATGTCGATGCCGCTGCGTCACACTTCATGCCACCTTTGGTTCCATGATGCCGAGGTCATTAATGAAAGCTCACATCTTCACAGGACATGGGTGGCTGGACTGTAAATTTATAAACAGCCAGAGGCAGCTTAAAGAAGGGCTCGACTTTGCCGCCATATTGCAGACCTTTGTAATAAAAGAGGCTTTTAGAAAATAAAACTATCTACCCAATAAGTCACAAGACACTTTTTCCCACAGTTTTTTTACACATCTTTCTTACGGTTGAGCGCAACATACAAACTAAAATTTTGCAAAAGATCTTGGCTTGGTGAAACATGTAAAAGCAATCCCTTAAGATGATTGTTTTCAGATTGACAGATCCAGTTTGTTTCTCAGATGTCTCCTTTACGACAGAATGACTGCAATTTGCAACTTCACAAGTCCTCAGACTGATGTGTGGCAGACATCTTCCTGTCACCACTGTGATTCTGTGATAACCCAAAATATACATTGACACTGTGGTGACAGGTTTTTAACAAAATGCCAGCAAATACTTTAGGTTATTTTTTTTCCATCTTTTTGCATCATTATCTTCGTATTGTCATCTAAAGCACCAATAGCACTGATTTTTCTTACTTCCTTTTGCACTTATTTGCAGACCAGCTTTTGTAAACAGTCATTTGGAGATGAATAATTGTTTGTTTGTTATCTCAACACTGACACAAAAGTTATTTGAGCAAAAAAATTATACAAGACAACTTTGCAATAAATAGTTTTTAATAGTATCTTTAAGCATTTTGACACTAGCAGCCAAAATACAATTTGTTCCTTTCTTCTTTAACAGCATCCATGAAAAATGGTAAAGTAAGCACAGTTTGGCAGGCATAAAATGCTATTTTTTACCACCATAGAAATTCCTATAGCACTAATAACCATAAACTCGCTACATAATAAATGGATCAACTTAAAAAACAGGTGCATCTATCAAGACGTCTCTCCTGCATCATCATTTGCTAAGTTTTTTGGTGATATGAAACCAGAAGTACATATTTACATAACTTTTACTTTTAGGCAATATTTAGTCCATTATTAGACTACATGTCAGTTCTGCCCAAAAATTATCACGTCAGCTCTCAATCTATGATAAAAGCAGCATAAAAGTAAGCAAAATGTGTTTATATAGCGCCATTCAAGATAAAAAATCAAAGTGCTTCACAACCAAATACACAAGTTAAAATAAAAGCAAAATAATAAAAACCCAAGTAGAATCACATAAAAAACAAAACTGAGTGCTACGCAAATGCCGGTCTAAAAAGATGATTTTTCAGCTGTTTTTTTAAATAAACACATTTAGTTCACAGAATGTAGAAATGTAAAAAGGTGCGTCACCATGCGGAGCCTGGAACATCCACTCCAGAACGTAGAACTGAGTTCTGTATTGAACAGGAAGCCAATGCAGAGAGATCAGCAAAGGTGTAACACATAAGTCTTTGGAAGACCTGGTCAGAAGCTTAGCAGCTGCATTTTCAACAAGCAGCAAACAATTCATGGACTTATATTCCCACTTTCTGATAAACTTGTGGATATCTTGTGCTCCTATTAACATGATGTCACTCAAATAAGTTTACCTTGTTCTGTCTGATTCATATTCAGAAAAAAATACTGCACACTTTCAACACAGATGAGAGATGAGCTACCAGTGCTGCTGAGTAGGACTGAACCAACTCAAAGATGGGGGGGGGGGGTAGACTATTGTGATTAATTTAAACTTTTTGGATTGTAACTAAAGAAGTAGAATTTGAATCAGTAAACACTACATGTCTTTGTCTTCTTGCTGTGGGTGTAACTTGTTTTAAAGTCAAAAAATAGGAGAGCAAAAACAGATGTTTGCTCTCTTACTTTTTAAAGTGGTGGTGGTGGTGGTGGTGGTGGAGGTGGGGGGGGGCAGCTGCTTCACCTGCTGCTTCACCTGCTCCACTGCACCTATGCATAGCAGATTGAGCTGAATTATTTTACAACAGAATATGAGCAACTTTACCTTGTGAATTAAATTCCACTTTGCATTTCCAGGACATGGCTGCAATCCCACTGTCAATTCATTTCATTTAATTATGTAAATAAATGATCAGTTTTCCTCTTGCGGCCACATCCAAGAAGGTTGGCTAAAGTCCCGTGGATCTTAAACTTCTGAATAACATGTGCAGCTGTAATCACAGGAACATCAAGCTGTTTGGAGATAGTCTTATAGCCGTATAACAAGTTTATCCACGTCTGTAAATAATTTCTTTGGTAATAAGACAATTATTAATCCTAGCTATATTATTGCAGGGAGAACTATGTGTCTAACCATATTAAAAAAAAAACTAAACCAACCTTGGCAGTAGATAACCTGGTTACCAAAGAAAAAACTGATTTTACATCCAAGTCTAAATCTAATAAAGTTTTTATGTTACTGGCTCTGAGGGGGTTTCAAAGAAGCAGTGTTCATCTTTTTTCCCGATGCGTGATGTGAGTCTCTGTGGGACGCCGACTTGCTCAGACAGAAGCATGCAGGGCCCACACGGTGCACCAGCGGTGCTTTGCGTTTCCACTCACGTACCCCGCAGGATGTTTGCACCGTTGAGCTGACTACCTTCAGATTGATTCACCTGTCGCCTGAGCAAGTTTGTTTCCCAGGGGTGGTCTGGCAGTGACTCTGTGGGTGAGACACCCCCCCCCCCCCCCCCCCCCCCCCCCCCCCCCCCCCCCCC